>NC_138500.1:54324499-54334499 GCF_964252035.2 Podarcis erhardii
TTTTTCAGGCTATCATTCCTCAGATAAGAACTCTTACCATAGAACTGGCTTTTCAGTTTTGTCGAGGTCTCATGCCACGCAGTCTAGAACTTATGTGTCTCTCCTGTATGTGAAGTGTATGATAGAAATGATGTAAGACGTATGACACTTTGTAAAGTGTGTATTGGTGCAGGGTGGTGGTATTTAAGGCACATGAGAGTTCATACAACTAGGCGTCTTCCTTCTCTCCTCTGTGTACCCCATATTAACTCAAATCTGTTGTGAACAGATGAGGACTGGAAAGGCAGAGGAGAAATGGGAAATCCTGTTGTGCAGGTGGATATCTGTTATGCAAGCAGACAGACGTATTGGATGTCTCCCAGTGTTCACAACAAAACGTTTTTTTAATTTGTAAACCATATAGATCACTGACATTCAGGACATGTTGCTTAGCAGTCCAGATGAGCTAAGATGGAAGAATTAGGAATGCAATAATAGAATAAAACTGGCATAATGTTGCTTGTAACAATGAGTATGGTGCTAGGCTCTTGGGGGGGGGGAATGCTTCCCAGGATCTGATCAACTAATCCATGTGAAGTTTTTATAAGGTCATGGATGAATACTTAGTATAGTATAAAAGTTAGACAGTTGATAGAATATTTGTATTTAGGATTGCTTTACTATGAAAATGCATGCAGTGGTGGTTATCCTAAGTGTGGCCTATTGTGGTGTGCTGGACATTGTATGTTTTTACAATACAAGCCTATGCATGTTTGTTTGAAAGTCAGTCTCGTTGAGTTCAATGGGGCTTACTACCCAGTGAGTTTGTTTCAGGATTGCTGCCTTAGTAATACATGATGAAGTTACATGTTTGTACACTAATTCATGTGAAGAATAAAATGGGAATTGCCTGTTTTATTACATCATACCCGATATATAGCTGTGTTACTCACCCTTTAGCTTAGAAGTTTATTTGTATGTTCTGTGTGTGTAATTTCTATTGCTGGGATGGGAAATAGGAATAACAATAAATAAAAACATGTTATAAATAACTATATATATATATATGCCCACAGACCTACTGTTTTAGTTTAGAAATTTAATTTTAGGTTGTCATTTTATACCGTATTTTGCTGCCAGTGTTACAGGATGCTACCTTTTCTCCTTGGAAAAGAGGCTCAGTAGAAGGTAGTGAAGAATGGCAGGATGCATTTTGTCAATCTAATCTAGATCAGATTGCAGTGTAGAATTTGTCATTCCTTCGAGTGCCTAACCACACTGGCTTTCATCTAGAGATAGTTATTAGCAGCAAAATGTTGTGTGTGACTACTAACACAGATGATAACAACTGCATGCAGCAGTCCTAGATGGCAGATGGTTGAGGTTTGCCTGCATGCATTCCCATCTACATTGTAAGACAGATGGCAAGACACACTGTCATCTACACTGTGCATTGCTGGTGGAGATCACAATGGCTAAATTGCATCTGGATCTCATTCTCCATCATTTGAGTGCTGTGTGTATAGTTGCTGACCCAGCACCCTAGTTGCTTGATGTAGGCATCTTACTAGGACCAGTTTGCATGTTCGGATCCTGGTCTGGCAAGGTCATCCATGTCCCTGCATGTCTGGAGTTACCTAACCAAATCAGGTAGCTCTGCTTGAATATATAGGTAAAAACTTTGGCATTTAAAATGACGAGTCTCTTGATTTTAACTTAAATACAGTTGTTATCTCCTTGAATCCCACCATCAAAGTACTTTAAGCATTTCAGTTACAATGGGCCTAATTATTTTAGGAACACCAACCAAACAGTGTATTCAGTTATTCCCATTCTTATGTCTGTCTTTGAAATGTATCATACTTTACATTTAAATGAGGGGGACAGAATGAAACTTGTTTGTATTGTTTTTCTTATTGCACACAGAGCAATGGCCTTATAGTTGCCATTTTGATTTATTATACAGTCATACATATTTAAGACTTTTACTGTACTAGTCTAGATTTTCAAGTATATTGTGCCTGCTGTTAATTATGAATCAAGCCAAAGAGAGCACTTATAAAAAAAGACATTATGATATTATTTCCCCCCAAATCTAAGTTCTGGTCAAGATTAAAAATGCAGAATGATGGGTATGTCTTAGTTTTTAAAGTGAACCCAGGAAAAAGTGTATTATAACATACAGGGTTATTGGAGGGGAGGTTCCACATATGCTCACAGTCCTTTAGATTCTGTGAGTGTGTTTAATTATGGGTGGAGGGATCTGAAATGATTAATTATTGGCAAAATGATTTTTTATCTAGAAGTTGCAATTGAGAGGTGATATATAGAGGTGTGCTATTTATTTTAAATTTATAAAACACACAAATGATGTGCAACACATATTTTCTGCACATTTGAAGGTTTGAACATGCCTACGGGCACATATTGTATCACAAACTAATTTTTAAGTTTCAAAAGCAGTTTGTTATGCAGTACAACAAGACTGCTGTTTGAGAGAACCTCAGGGCACATGGCCCTAATTCCCAGGTCCTTTGGATCACATTTTGAATTTTTATCCTATACTTGCTCATTCCAGGTTTTTTTAAAAAAGTTGCATTTTCACATTATATCTGCTGGGGATAGGGAGGTGAAACCTTAACACTTCAGATATGTTGTGGAAGTCAACATTTATTTATAAACTGTTTAAGTACACTCATGTGGCATCATATTAAGCTTCATCCTGTCTTACCATTTCTAGGTTACTGTTTGCAAGCCATTTATGACAGTGGACAGAACTGACTTGGGTTTTCCATTTTAGGAGGTTTGTAGGTTACAAGCTTTAAGGAACCGAAAGTATTAACCTATTTTAAAATAATGAAGTACATATCGGGTAGTACCTCATAGCTGCTAGATAAGTCCTACTTAGCCAGACTCTCATTCTTGTCAACTGATTTTTAAGGGCTGTTAGCAGCGAATACAAAAACTCCAAGGCTTTTTTCTGTCTAGGAAGTTGATCATATGCAATAAAGCCTTCTGTCTCTCAAAAATTAGGCCCCCTAGTGGTGATTCAGAACTTTCACTTACTATAGTCATTCATGTTTCTGAAGTTCAAAACAGCACCTGGCCCTCACAGGGTTCAGAGACCAGGAAAGCAATAAAGCAGTGTTGGAATCACACAAGGAAGAAAATATTTCACACTGTTCCATTCTATGGCAGCATAACTCATTTTTTAAAAAAACACCAAAACAAACAAGTCTAGAATTTTGTGCAACCCTATCATAAAAGTAGGGAGGTCTAATTGAGCTATGTCTTTTTATCCTGCTATTTGTACAAATAAAAGACCACATCTTGATGCAAAATAAACACAAAAGCACTGTTGTGACTATAACAGGGAGTCATATACTAATTTATATAATAAGTGGTTGTGCACGCTTTATTCAAGATTATGGCTGCAAGAAATGGCATGAATTGCTGGGTGTGTTTAATGCTGGATTATAGCAATTTGAAACATGTCAAACACATGGCTAATGCCTCATGCTTCACTCATTCTTGCGTAAACCTGCATAGCCACCATCCATTATGCCCTTGGTAACAACACAATTCTGCAAGTAAATATTGTTACACTAAGTAACCTTTCAATTCAAGTTGTTTAGGAAGAGAAAATGCAATCTTGTGCAGTCAGTTTCAGTGTCACTTTAATGTTTCAAAAGGGAAGTGGTGTAGAGAATAAGTATCTGTACAGTGACTTGCTGATTTAAAGAAACCTGGAGAAAACTTAAGATTAGTGGCAAGGGAGACCATGTAGCAGGAAGGAAAAGTGTATTCACCTAATTATATAGTGTGAGGATTCCACTTGAATTGCCTGATTGTTTGTTAAATGCTCAGGTGGTAGCCTGTACTTCTCCGTTAACAGGAAGTATCTTTTGTGTGAAATATAGTTGAGGTATCTGAAGGCGGCTGTCTTAATTGTCATGCAATTTGGGATCCATGCACAAATTAACTTCAGGATGATGCACTGAACTTGGATAGTGTGTGAAAAGGCATGCTTTATCATAGTATTGGGGGGGGGGGGATTTTTAAATCAATTTGGAGTGAAAGTCATAAAATTGGAACAAGTACTTGAGTTTAGTCTGTTTATGAATTTGAGCTTAAGAAGAGCTTGCAGGATACCAACAGCCTTAAATATATATATTTTCAAGATGCAATATTTTAAGGGATTGACAGAGTCATGCTAACCACACAACAAGATTTTACCCGCAAAGTCCCTCTTCTGCTTGGAGCCCCCCGCTGGCAAAATTACAAAGTAATGGTGTGTATCTCTAACCAGTACAACCTCCAATTTGAGAGACTACTTATTTTAACCTATTTTATTATGGTAATGTGAGCTGTATGTCATGTCAGAATGCTAGGCATGTGTGGCATACTTTGGAAAATATTTTCACTTTTTTTCCTCCTCCTTTACCATCACCAGCTTCCAAATTAATATTATGCTCTCTCCTTGTCCCTTTTCTGTGCACATTAAGGGTAGCTCAGACCTTGTATTCCGTTGCAGAAGTACCATTTATTGGTCATGTTTTGCTCAACTTGATTGCACAGGCTCACAGATCAACATAAGCTTAAAACTCCAAACTACACGTTAGGACTTTCCAAGGATACCAAAATCCACGAGACATTATACACCTTTCGGTTAGCATGAGCTGGAGGATGTTTAACCCTTTTCTTTCTTACTGTCCTCAAAGAATCGCAGATTTGCAAAGATAATCATTTTGATTTTGAAGCTAGAGATTTCCAAAAATGTATGAACTATTTTGATTGGCTGGCTAAGCTACAGGCTCACTGGGTTTATCTTTTTAATGCATGTAATTGACTACAGCACAAATATAGTCAAATATTTTTACAAAATCTGTCTGAAGACATTCCTCCACCTCAAATAATTTAGGAGACACTGTGGAAAAGATGAGATGTATGCTTTAAATGCATTTTAGTAACAAATGACACAATCCTATACTCATATACATAAAGTAAGTCCCATTGGGTTCGGTGGGACATACTCCTGTGTAAGTGGATGTAGGATTGCAGTCTAAATATATTGTTTTTAACATGTCTGTGGAATTGCAGGAGATAGCATTTACTAGGTATATGAGCATTCTAAATAATATCAGACCCCTTTTTCTGAATATTTTAAACACTGTGCATGTAAAATTTATGCCTAATTTGAATACTTATTAGCTTCTTATTCTCAGGAAAAAAAGAATATTAGCTTAGTTTTCTTCTTGGAAAATTCATCTTCACGTATATCACATTTTTCATTTCTATTCTTATTCTTAGTTAATGTTTTGTAGACTGTTTAACAAGGGCTATTTGTTCTTAAACACATCTGGTTCTACAGTGGTTAACTGTGATTGTAACAGCTGCCCTTTATTTTACGTGAACTGTAATCATGTTTGTTGTGTTTGTGTCCTTCCTTCTTGACCAGAACTAGACTTTTGCCGTGTAAAGTTTTTTTTAAAAAACGTTTATTCTATTTACCTTTTAAACCTTTCTTTATGAAAACTTATATTGCTGTTTAGCTGATGTTCTTAAGAGTGGCTTCAGCTGTAGTGGTCTGCTTGGTATTTTTCTCTGATAGGAAGAAATTTTTGTGCACAGGCTGAACTGAGTTGAACAATATGTTGGGTAAAGTAGCATCTGTGTTCTTTAACCAAGGTTGCTTAAAAAGATTATTTGCCTACCAGGAGAGGTGCCTTTTAAGATCTCATTTCAGAAAGTTTGCGCTTTTCTTTTCCTGGAAATCTTTCTGTGTAATGTATGCATTATTACAGGAAAATGAACCGAAGAGCACCTTCAGCACAGTGTAAAATGTTAGTAGCTTTGAGAACAAAAATTGATGTTTCCATTTTACAGATGCAAAATGTACTTGAGATTCTAGTTTGTAAGGTTATGTTGATTCTTTATTTACTGCATGGATTTCAACTGATCTTGGCAGGACATCTCATTGCTATCCTGAAAGTACAGTATATTTATGCAGTGAAAATGATAAAACATTTATTACTGTAGAGAAGGTAATATGCATAATTTATGCTGTTTTTAGCACAATCATTAGTGATATTCTTGATAGATTTTATTTCCAGCTTTCATATCTAATACATGCTTGGAAAATTAATTTTATATCTTTCATTTATTTGCCTATGTTAAAATTGAGTTTTAAGTCATCTTCAAGTGAACAGTTTGATTGCTGCTCATGCATAAGCTTAATTACTTCCCAGGAAGGACAGTATTAAATGTTTTAAATGTCAGAAAAATAAATGAATATCAGCCGTTTGATTAAAAAAATAGGCAATATCTGACGTGTTTGCAGCAGGAGCTTTTTCTTAAAATGCCTCCAAGGCAAAATTTTATTTAGTCACAAAAAAGGAGAAGCCCATTATACTATTTATCATTGGTTGATACCATATGATTTGTAACACCCTTACAAAATTTTAATTTTGTATGATTAGCTGTGCATCATTAAACAACAGCCTTGCATAAGAAATGCTGTAAAATTCTGACAGAATCAAGATAGTGAATATTTTAAATAAGGCTGTATACTCATCCATGGTTGTCAAAGCTAGATAATAAGAAATACAGAGCAGTGTGTGAAATTGTGCCTTCATTTAAACTGGTTTGATAGGTTACTTTAAAATGTAGCTGTTCGTGAATGTTATTTGACCTGTCTGCAAGTATATAAGGTGTTGTTTTCCCTGTTAAATTTAACTACACAAAGTGTTTCTTATAGGAAATGTAATTTCAGCAATTAGTGTGTCTACGAAAGCAAGGTTTGCATTGCATTGCATTGCATTGCACTGCATTGCTTGCTTCTTAAATGACTCTGCAAGGATTTTTCCCTCTCTCCCCTTCTTCTAAAGATGCTGTCTCTGTAATTGGCAGAGAGGGACATCTTGATAATGGAAGTGTGAAGGTGTAACGTGTGTGTTAATTGATACTTCTTAATCACTTTTAGGTATTAAGTCATGATGCAGGAATCTGCGACAGAGACAATAAGCAACAGTTCAATGAATCAAAATGGAATGAGCACTCTAAGCAGCCAATTAGATGCTGGCAGCAGAGATGGAAGATCAAGTGGTGACACGAGCACTGAAGTAAGCACAGTAGAACTGCTGCATCTGCAACAACAGCAGGTAAGTTTTTTTGTTTTGTTTTTGCTTTGTGTTTGTTTTCTTACAAATTAGATTTTCTTTAATGACCTTTACTCTGATGTGGATTTTGTGCACTTTTAAGATATTGCAGAAAGTGGAGCATTATTTGTTGTTTGTTTGTTTTTTATCTCTCTTGCATGTTCACCTTCAAATATCAGATCTGTGTTTCTTATTCATAAAGATCTGCCTGCACTGGGATATATTGTACACCTTCTGTTAAGGGTGTGTGGTGTATTTATAAAAGTTGCCCTTATATCTTTTCCAGGAAAAATGGTTTTTTTCTTCCCTAAAAAAAAAAAAAGCACCTCCAGTTTCCTTGAGTGATACAGGGAAGGAAAATGTGATACTTAGCTTTCCACCAGAGGGCCACATTACTTGATACTTTGCATCCTACTAGAATGAAATTGTTCCAAAACTCAGTTAAGGTGAAAGGACCACAGTGACTTTTTGCAACATTCATGTTTGCTGGTGCTGTGATAATTGTAAATAAAATAAAATGGATGAATTTTTCAAATAGAAAAATCAGTGGTGTGACTGAATGACCTGCTCACAGAGACTGAAAGAAAAAAGTACACTATAGGGGACCACATTTCCATTTGATACTTTAAACTAAATAACAGGTACTCTTCAGTATTTCATCTATTTTCATTATTTATCAATTGGGAATCCAACTACCTTTGCAGCCAACTTTAGTAGAAAAAAGTAGAGAATAATTCTTTTTTGTTTTGTTTTAATGCTGCTGCTGCTGCTGCTGCTGCTGCTACTACTTTTTAAAAAATGGCATTAGGGCACTTTCCCCCCTCAATTATGGGATCAAATCCTACTGGGTGCTGAGTGTCTTGTCTGAACTGCTGAGATGCTTGTGTTTCCTATTGTTCCCATTAGCTAAAGCAATTAGTTGTTCATGGCGCAGTACTGAGTACTTAATTTGTAAATAGGTATATTTTTATTATCAGCATCTGGATTTAATCAGAAGAGAAAATAGCCTTGCTGAAACTAAAGCTGTTAAAAAATAGTTTTATTGAATTTTGCAAAATAAAACTGTAGTTGCATTGCTTTAATTTGGGCCTGTTGCCGCAAATGAGTGTGGTAGTTATTTGTTTTCTGGTTTTTAAGTTGTGCTTAATACTAAATAGCTTATGTGACTATTATTTGTTTTAGGTATAACAATTAAAATAGTTTCATTTTGAAACCTGAAAAGTATCTGGGGATTTTTCAGTTCTGCATTGTTTCACATTCTAGTATAGACTCTTCAACAGCTGGCTCCCTCACTGTATTGTTTAACCATAAGGGGGAAAAGATACTTAATCTTCATTCTTATAGATCCTTCTTAAATTCTTAACATTCGTGCTATACTACTGTAAAACATTTTTTTTCTGCCAACCTTCTCTATTGTTGCATCATTTAAACATGCACCTAGTTGCTTAATATTCATTTAGTATGTTAAAAAAGTTACCACCACAGTATATTACAGCAGAAAACACAGAATGAGAATAATATGCTACTTACTCGTTTCTCAAAGCAGGAGCCCTAGTCATTTCTAGCCAATTTGTCCACAGAGTCACAGCTTCCAGTAGATAGCATTTGCAAAGGCCACAGAGAATAACAATTGGAGATGAAAATATCCAGTTGAGTACTAATATCCGACAGGTTCTGAGGGGGACAGCTTAGGGGCAATATTTCCCCCCTTCAAAACTGTGATTAGATCTTAAATAAGCAGACAGGCAAAGTAAAGCCCTGTGTCCACTTAATAGGACTCAGGAGGCATTTTATGGTAGGTTTAAATGCAGACTGAATCTGGAATATAAATCATCCCCCAAAACATGGTGTTATGGAACATAAGCACTAGTAAACATGAAATCTGTATCCTTCATGTGATTTTGAATGTGTTTTGGACTACAACTTACTCTTTTCACGTTTTCCGAAAAGCGAAGAGAAGAATAACGTGAGCAGTTTCATTGGTGCCACTTGAGGTATTGTCTAATTTGGAGAGAGAGAGAAAAATAGGTCAGAAATTGACATTTGAATCAACAAGAAATATACAAACTTATTTGTCTTTGTTTCTTTCTGTGCGTATGCAAAGTAAAGTGATCTTACATGTTGTATTGTAATTCTCCTTTCTGTTGAACTTTTTACTATGAGATTGAAATACTTCACTGTTCTACTTGTGTGCAAGGGGCAGGTAAACTGCAGACCTTTTTAAATGCATGCTTTCTTGCACCACTTCAGTATAGTTAAGTGATCAGTTAAGGTTTGTGAATCGCATGCATGAAGTCCAGTTTAAAGTGCTTCATAAGCTAGAGCCAGTCATTTGGAAACAGACATTATAATCAGTAAAATGATCAGAAACTGTTAGATTAAAGAAGCTAATATTGTAGGATTCCCCCCCCCCCCATTTATTTATTCTAATGGAGTATTTGTGCTTTTGGTGTGAATTTATAACATCACTAGGAGCCTTATCTAAAAGTTTGGCTAAAATTTTGCAGTGGTAATTTCTCAGTGATGTATTAAGAAGCAATGACAGCATCCTAATTTTTTTTTTTTTTTTTGGTAATATATAGCAATGATAAATAGGTTGAGTTCAGTCACAAGATATCAGGAGATCTTTAACTGAGGTATGACTAGAGTATAAGTAACTTTTTTTATCCCAGTGTAGATATTTGTCACCTTTCAGCTGAGCTATTTTCTTTCAGTTTTAATTATCCATTAGTAGAATCAGTACAATAAGTCAGACAATAGAAAGCAATGTTTTTAGTTTTTTAAGCACTTTATGTCTAATCCGTTAAATCTATTTTCTGATCTATTAAGCAGTGTGTATAATGCCTATAAATAAAATATTTTTG
>NC_138500.1:54339499-54364499 GCF_964252035.2 Podarcis erhardii
TTTATGTGGGTCTTCTTTCCTGGGATGTGCAAGGTGTTAGGAGAGGGGTTGTGCTTCTTCTGGGGTGGTTTGTCCACCTTTGAGCCTCGCCCTGCGCTCAGCTCTCACACGTGGCTCCTAGAAGCTGTTAGCATGCAGCAGCCACACACCCCAGGAACGGCTTTGACTGGCTAGCTAAATCAGGTGGGGGTACCCGGTGGGTCTCAACCCCTCATTGAGTTAGGCTGTTGGGGACTTCCCTGGCATGTGTAGAAAAGCTCATGTGGATTAAGCGAACAAGACCAGTAGTGAGTCCAATGGTCAATGTACTGTAGAGGGAAGTGAGGGGCTCGTCACCCTGAGAAGGTAGCCCATGTAGGAGAAGGAAACCTCTTATCCTAAACATCTGCTGCCTTGCAGGATATCTTTGGGAGAACCCTACACAAATCCAGACCGCAGTCCCTAAGACCCAGGGGTCAGCGACCTAAGGCCCATGGGCCAGAAGCGGCCTGTGGAGGTCGTTTGACTGGCCCACAAGTCACCCCCGAACCGAGGTGCCCACTCACGGGCTGCACTAAATCGGCACAGCGCGGAATGGGGACTCCGAAAATCATGGGTGCACACGCACAGACACCGAAAATCGCGGGCGCTTATGCACACGCAAGGTCTGGCCTATGGAGGGATCTCAGTGGGACTCATCCGGCCCAGGCAAGATAAACCTTGTTGACCCCTTCCTAAGACAGTAGCCTTGCATGCCTCCTTTCGGCAACTGCAGCCAATCTGGTGCCAAACGTATTGCTCTGCTTTCCTTTGGAACACATCAGTGAGGCTGAGAGGTGTTCCTGTCATCTGGGCAGCCCAGGACCTACATACACACTGTTCAGGCTTACACCCTAGGGAGGTCACGGCAGTACTGCAAATGCAGCGGTTTGACTTCACCCCCCAGAGGCGCACTCCATTGTCTCTCAAAACAGATGGATGCCAACTACTCTTCTTTTCTCAAAGGGCTACTAGTAGAATGGCATGTTTTGTATACATCTATTAAAGTGTCCTTCTGTATCTGATGAAATTTCTATGTAGTCCAGTACTCCATCTCCAAGTATGGCCCAGTAAATACCCTTTGACAAGCAATATCCTCTGGGTATTAATTGAAATTTCATTTTCTCTATATGGATACTTACGTAACTAAATGTCACTAATCACATGCTCCAGGGGTTACTGAAGACTGAGCATGATCAGTGGCCATAGAATGCTGGCTGATGGTTTGGGGAGAGGAGAGAAAACCATTGGAGGTGGGACAGGACAGAGTATCCTGAAAGCAGGTGTAGCTGTCCAGTTGGTGGGAACAGGTCCCATGCTATATCTTAGGTTGAAGACTGAATTATGCACCTAGTAGTGGGTAGCTGGTAGCAGAGGGAGATGGGACGTGAAGATGAGTAGAAATAGGAGGAAGGGCTAATAATTCTCTTCATTTTTATTTTTCCATGACTGTTCCAGTGTAGTTCTTGTGGAATATTTATTTTATTAAATCCAGGATAGATATGTTTCCCCACAGGTTTTTTTTTTTTAATTGCTCGTTCTCTTTTCAGTGTGTCCCATTATTTCAAGTTTGTCATCCTTCAACTGTTTTATTTTGAAACTACTAGTTTGTTGTTTTATTATATCGCATCATCAATATTTAAGAATTGATGTAAACAAGCAAAACGTGTGGTAGTAGATCTGATTAATTATAGTGTTTGGTTCACTGTTATTTAAGAAGACTATCAAAGAAGAAATTTGAATTAAGGCACCGTTGAGAAAGTAACACTTAGTCTGGTTAAAATGTCAGAGAAGTGCAGAAATTGTATGAAAGGCTAGTATGATAATGTGTTAAAAATCAACAATGTTGAACAAAATTCCAGACTGTTCTGACTGGAGTGGAGATGTCATGCTGCTATCTTAGATATGAGTTGGGCCCACCCATGAGGCAACTTGAGGTAACCGTGCCAGGTGGAAGAAACCACAGGGGAAGCAGAACCTGATCCAGATCTTTATTCCCCCCTTGTTCCTGATGTAGATCTTTACTCACCCCTTCTTCCCTGGAGGGTAGAGGGGAGTCATTTTGTGGTTCGCCTCAGGAGCTAAAATGTCTTGGTAGGCCATGACTTTAGGGAGCCATAGAAAAGTTTTCAGATTTGTCCGGTATGATGTTGTACCAAAGCTGCAATATTTCCCCCCTAGGATCGCTGTGTTTGTGACCATTGAGGAAAACCTTAGTTGAAGCTGCAAAATCCTTCACCAAAACTGCACCCTTGATTCAGCTTGCTTTTCAAGTTCTGTTTTTTGGATTTCTTCCCCCTACCCCATTGGGATTGGAAAAGATTATGTGTTTGGATGGTTATAAAGGCAGTAAAAAGGTTTATCAAGCACTTTGCCAACGAATCATTGACTGTTGCAGCAAATATGGAAAGAGAAAAGTAAGCAAAACAGAAGAGGAGGCTGAGACAGCAGTTAGTTTATGAAGATGCTACATTATGAGAAAAATATCAAAGAAAAAGGCTAAAGGCATAAGGAAAGCATAGTGTTGATGAGAAGCAGGAGTGGCCTGAGGTTGAAGGCAGCATCAGTCTTTGGAGTACACCATTGACATGTCCTAGAAGCTGGAGGGGATGAGAAGACCCATTAAGGTCTGGTCCACTCCAGTCTTGTGGGATAGGACTAAGGTTGTAGCCAGGCAGCATATTTTCCCTTGTTCGCATTACCTTACCTGATAATTTTCACATTCTGTGTGATCTTTCACATGACGTAAAAGTCTCTTCTGGAAATTTAGCTGAGTCCAGGGGAAGCGTAGCACTTATTAATTGCTTCCAGAAAAAAATCAATTTGCAAACTCATTAACCTGGAAAATCATGGGAATTTTGTGCTGTATTTTCCCTGTCCTCCATGCCACCACCTCCATATAACATGACAAAATTTGCGGTACTATTCTGGCATATAGTTCTATGCTGCCATTTTCATTGATAAATCATGTGGAAACACATGCACATAAAGGGTGGTGACATCCACAGTTGTGTTCCACAGCACCCACTGGTGTGAATGAAATGGGAGTGTGACATGGCAACTTAATTTGTTCTGGAGGTCCATTCTTAACTGAAACTGTTCTTAACCTGAAGCACCACTTTAGCTAATGGGGCCGAAGCACGATTTCTGTTCTCATCCTGAAGCAAAGTTCTTAATCCGAGGTACTATTTCTGGTTTAGCGGAGTCTGTAACCTGAAGCATCTGTAACCTGACGCATTTGTAACCCAAGGCACCACTGTATAGATCAAAAAGAAAAAAGCCACAGTTCAAACACAAGAGGAAATGCAGTATAAAAGGAACATTAGAAACTGAGACAGACGTGCTAGTATCATATCCAGCAAAAATAACTTTTAATAACCCCCATATATGTGTGCACCCTATGTCCACCCCCTTCCATTTCCAAGCAGACGTTTAATGGAAAATCCTTGAAGTTCACCCAGAAACACACATTTATAAGTGCTTATGAGGAGGTGTGAGGGTTGCATGCTGGCTCATGTAAACACTGGAGGCAGAATGCTCCCGCCCCATGCAGTTCCCCTGGGAATTTCAACAGGTCTTGTTGCTCTCAGGGGATTTGCTCAATCTTCTTCAGCACATACAGCAGAAATGAACCCTGCATGCTAGACACTCAGGCTGTGGTTGTCAGGATACACTATTTCAGAAGTTGGGAAGGAATATTTTTTGAGAGAGTATGCACCTGGGATTCGTTAGCTGGATATTGCTAATTGTTTCTTCAATAGAAGAAAGTGGTACATTGTTTCCTATTTGGGAATGTGTGGATTATGGCTAATGCTATGGATATAATTTTAAAAGTAGTCCCTAGTAGCCTTGAGTAAAGTCATTTTCTGGCTTGGGAATTGGTTAGGCTAGGATAGACATAAACAGGTAATCTTCAGAGTGGGTTATGCTCATTTGTGCCATTCTCAAGGAACTGTAACTGTATTGGGATACATCCTTCAAAACGTTTGCATAAATGGTCTGGATAAAAGTGAGGAAGTCAGTTTCTAAATTACAAAAGCATGTTCTTGATGATGAGTTTTCAAAGCAGAGTATGAAGAGCATCAGGATACTCTCTGAAATTTTGATAGCTGGGCAGCAGAATGAAAGTTGAAAATTTAATAAAGAGGAACAAATGAAGAAAATAATGTGGCTACCCATACAATAATAATAATATTCAGTGTTTATTTCTATGTGCTCAAAGTACTTTGCATGGATTATCTAATATTTACAACTTACTTCTCCTGTGGGTCACTTGTACCATCCCCATGTTACATAATGGAGCTTAAACTAAGATGTGAGAGACTGCCTAATAACCCCTGGTTGAATGGGAAATCTCTGGTTCACAGCTTACTCTTTCAACCTAGTTCTTATATTTTGCATACCTCATTAGCTGTGTTCACCTCAGAGATGAAGAAGGTATAGAAAAGGGCAATTAAAATTTCAAAGGTTTTATATATATAGATTATCTAGATCCATGGTTCCCAACGTGGGGCACACGTCCTACGGGAATGTGTGTGTGATTTTTAAGGGGGGCAATTCAAGAATGAGTTTAGACCAAGTAAATAACCTTTTAGGCTTCCTCCACGTGAATAGGAGTTCACTTTTTGATAATAAGAATTATATGTCGGTGGGTGGGGATCAGGATTTTAGAGATGCTTAGGTGGGGCATGGTCAAAAATGGGTTGGAAACTACTGATTTAGATATTTATGGGGGGGGGCGGGAATTGGGCTTAGCACTCAGTAGGGAAAAGGGAAATGTGACAAATGGATTCCTCCTCAGTCCAAATCAGCTCTGAGCCTACTGGGTATGGGATGTTTACTCTTGAAGGGTGTCCAGCATTATTATTTGCAACAAATAAAACCTATTTAAATGATTTGTAGACCTCTGTGTCCCTTCACTTTTTGTGTTTGTTTTTTAAGGACTATCTTACATGAAGAGGTTGAGTAGAAAAGTAGCCATTGTATGAGAGTCAAGTTCACGAATGTTAAATAGCTGGACACAGTGTGGCTTATTTTTCAGTAAGCATGCATAGGATTGTGCTGTTAATTTGTTTATATGTAAAATATTTTACTATTCAGATAATAGGCTTATAGCAAGCTGTAAAAGAGAATGTTGCTGTTGCCGCTGCAGAGAGCAGCCACCCAGAGGATCCAACAGCTTCAATAAACATTTTTTTTTGTAACAAGAGTACCCAAAGTACTTGAAACACAAAAGCCTCTAAAACACTATCTCATGTACATTTCAGTTTTAAAACTATATTTTAATATTTCCATTCTCTAATTAGACTATCAACATGTTCATTCAGGCAGGGGCTTAATATTGCAAACAGGTTATTCATATATCACAATACAGGTCATTGGCAACAGGTTTCTTTTTAACTAATCAGTTTTTCCATGGAAAGGATTGAATCTCAATTAAATTAAGGTGGGGAAGATGTAAGGTAGCATTTTGATGCCAATATTGACAATGTTTGGATACTGCAAAACCAACAACAATACTGCAAGGAACAATGAAACACCTGTCTGGAAGCACTCTTACTGTATTAAATAATGCTAAGTTAAAAATACAATACTGATGCATGATACTAATTTAATTTATAGCACAAACTGTAGCCAACCTTTGCATATTTTTTAAAAAAATGTTTCCTCATTGCTACTTTCATGTTTTGATGAGCAAGGGGTGCATAGGAATATTTCCATTACCAAACACTATATATCCATCCAGTCATGAGAGTTTGGGGCAAATGCACTGCAAAACATATGTTGTTTGTTATTGGTTTACAGTTTTATAAATGAGTAATTTTAAAAAATTGACTAGTAAGAATTTTGCAGTCTCATTTTGTAAACAACACTGTCTTACCTTACCATGTTTCAAAATAGAGTAAGAGAGTTCATTTATGCATAGACAGCCTTTCCCCAAAATCTCTACTTGGGACGTTACTTTAGTCACTAGGGTACAAGTGACTATCTCTGTAGTAACAACAAAATGTCACTACTGCTGGACCATTGATAACACAAGGATCTGAATAATAAGAATAAAAAATCTAAAGCTTGGAATGTGAGATAATACGGCTTGGATCCTAAGCTCCCACAAGGAGCATAGGAATGTGAGAAAAGCCTCCAGGACAGTGTGAGGTGAGGCACTGCAGGCTCCTGTAGAAGAAAGGATTACCTAAATTAATCTAGAGCCACATTGTACCAGCACAGCTCCACTCATGAGAGGGTGGCCATTTTCCCTCTGCCCCCCCCATCCTACACGGTACTGGAGGATCCCCTAAGAGGGTTGGAAGGAGGAGAAGGAGACAGGGAGATTCCCTTCCACAAACTTTCTCCTCCTCAGGCTACTCGTCTTTGAACTGGTTAATAGGTTTGGTGAAGAAGAAAAACATCTGTCTCAAAATACAGTTCTATTAGTATTTAGGCAGAGCTGTGAGTCATTAAATTAATGCCTTGTTTGTCTTTGAGCTCCACTGAGCCACTGACCAGTTTGTCTGTAATGTTGCACAAACTGTTTGTGAACTCTGACCACTAAGAGTAACGGTTTAGCCATAACAATCAGTGCATGTTGTCAAGTAAAAGCTACGTTGGTTTGTGGGAGAACCTTCATACTAGGCCAACAGGGGGAAGGCCACAAGAGGGAGGCACTTGGGGTGGAAAGAAGGGAGAATGAAGTTCTGACTAGAAATCTTCCTTCTCAGCAAAAGGACCAAAGTGCTGCATGTATACTTCAAAATGCCTTCCTGAAACAGCTAGGAGTCAAAACAACCCTGTTTTTTTTCATTTCCTTTGGGTGTGCTTATTATTTTGGTCACTCACTACTGCTGTTGAGGCCTTGATTAGCTCAGTTCTGAGTTTCCTTTCTCAGACCTCAACTTTGCTTCAGCCAGCCTCTCCTTTCCATTCTTTCGTTTTGTGGAAAGGAGACAAGGGAGAAAGTCCAGAGCCTAAGTTTCTGAACTCGCAAGAGATAAGGTAGATTGCTATGTGTAGTCCACATAAAGGGAAACACAAGATTACCCATAGGAAATGAAAGAAAATGCTACAAGAAGCCAACTTTTCCTTGTGACGCTCACAACAAATGCCATTATTGAAGTAAGTATTCTAAGTAAATATTTTATAGCCTGCCATCACTCTGATGCTTGAGTCTCCTGGTGGGCAGTTCAACGAGACTGTCAGAAGCTTGGGAAGCCCAAACAGCATAGGATTAGCTGGATGGTAGGGAGAGAATGGATAAAGCAGGAGTTTAAGTGATATAGGAAACCCAAGAGGCTGAGAGATTAAAAGGAGGGAGAAGAGTGCTGAGGGAAGGAAGGAGTGGTGGAAGGAGCTGCAGATTAAGAGAAGGCAGGTGCAGGAAAGAAGGGGCTGATTGAAAGGATGGTGGCAATAAGAAAAAGGGTCAAGGAAGAACCTCACCAGAGCCTTGGAGGTGTGTACAATGTATAAAAAGTGTGATACAGAATGTGGAATAACCCTATATGGTGAAACTCTTTAAGTGGTGTTTGGGGATGCATGTGTGGTGTTCCCTAAGGTTACCTCATTTGATTAACGATAAAGCATATGGCAAAACACTTTCTGGGATTGGTGACTTAACATTGTGCCAGGTATGTTAGAACAATCTTGTGTAGATACCTGAAAAATGTATCCATAGAGATTTTGTTTCCTAACAAGCAAAAATAATGGATTCGCCGTTAACCCTCTGCTGACTGACAGCATCAGGCTTTCATGGCGCAGTGGCTAGAGTGTTAGACTTGGCCTATTAGACTCAAGTTTCAAATCCCAGTTCTGTCACTGCTTGCTGTCTTTGGGAAAAATTATTCTCTCAGCTTCACTTCCACGTATACACAATGGAAAATGCAAGGAGAGCAAATGAGGTATGGGTTGCAGAACAAATCGCAGATTCAAAAGCACTGTACAAATGTTGAATAATTACTACATTATCTCAGTTTTAAAAATTGTGTTATTTGGCGAAGGATATGGCAACTGGTCATTAAATGAGTAACCCTAGAAATAACAGAGCAATTTCAGCGTACCCATTGCTCTGTTAAGTACTTGTGTGCCGCAGCCAAATCCCAGTGCACTCTTTTGAAACATTCCCCTTAATATTACTAAATGTGTTTTCTTTGTATTTAGGCTTTATCGCTGGGTGAATTTTTGTTTTGGTTTGTTAGTCTTTTCTAACATTTACCCAGGAGACAGAACTTAGCAGGTATTATAGTCTTTCACATAAATATATCCCTAGTTTTAAAAGTGCATTATTTACTTGAAACACAAAAAAATGTATTACAATAAATACGTAAGTGGCCTGTTTTCTTTCCTGTTCTTCAGTACAAATCATATACCCAGTAGACTGAGTAGCTCAGCTAAACATTTGTTTAGGTAATTGTAAAAGCAAAACCATGCATTATGGAGCAAATACACTATGTACATAAATGCATATTCATAAATGATTGTGGAATTTACCTCATAATAGGCACAGGTTTTAAATTGTGTTTGCACTCTGTTGTTGGGTATAAGACATTGATATGTTCCAGCCCTAAGAACAGAGGTGTGTTAACCACTAAAGGATGGAATTAAAAATGGAAATATTAACCCAATAATTGAAAAGAAAAAATAGCTTTTTGTCTGTCAGAACCCGACATAAGTTGTGCGTGAGAGAGATGTTTATTTAATGTATTTCTGTTTTATCTCCTCAGAGAAAACCTCACGGGTTGGCTAACAAAGTTCAAAACAAAATATTACATTAAATGCATAAAAAACAGAATAAATGTCCAAAGGTCTTGGCTAGTTGTAATGAACTTAAGTTACAATAGGGTGTATTTTGGCTAACATGAGTCCCGCCTCCTGCCCCCGCAAAAAAAATGATAATAGTTTGACAGTGGAACCAATTACCTAGGGTTGTGTGAGAGAGGGTGGTCCTTAAGGTATCTTGGTCCTGAGCCACATAGAGCTTTAAAAGTCAAGATCATCATCTGCATTGATTCCATAATTGGATTGGGAGCTAGAGCAGCTCTGTAAGTAGCTAAGCTGCATCATAAGGACTTAACACATTATCCTGCTTTGTTTTGTAAAATAGGTGGCAGTTCATGATAGACCAAATATGTCTCCATTTGCAGAACCATTCATCCATAAACGTGGAGTGGTGGTATCAGCAACTTCTGAAGGGGTGGTTGAAAAAATAATAATATGGTGGCTTACTTTTAATGTCAAGGTTGCCAAAGTGTGTTTTAGACAAAAAACAAGAAAAAGAAAAAGGTGGCAAGCTTTGCCATTTTTTCATATGGCAGCTTGACTATACTCACTGGCCCATCAGCATTCCCTCTGAAATTTTGGTCAGAAATCCCCATGGGAGTGATGCTGTGTCATGATGTGGTGTCATTTCCATACAGCATTTGCCCCCAAATTTCAAAGGTAAGCTGAAAGACTATAGAGGGCAGCCAAGCCTCTGTTTGAATGACTGGTTTCATTGTTTAGAAAGGGAAGAGGAACTTTGACCGCCCTCACCCAAATGCTCTTCAACTTCTCTGCACCTGGATATTGATCCAATAATCCCCCAAATACCGTAAATCTTTGAACCAAATGTGTCAGGCCAGCAGCAGTACTAGTCCTTTGAAATCGGTAAACGTGATTTTGATAAAGCTACATACACTTGTCTACACAGTAGTGCAGTAGCCAATTAGATGAATAAGGCTGTACCCACATGGCAGTTTATTCATTTATTCTTACATTTACCCGTTTACTTCCACATTATATTTGGGCTTTCACATGATGTATAAGCTACTTCTGGAAATCTAGTGGCTTCCTGAAGCCAATCAGAAGATGTGCTTTGGTTTTCAAACGTTTTGGAAGTTGAACGGACTTCTGGAACGGATTCCGTTCGACTTCCAAGATACAACTGTAGTCCTGAGCTTATATCCCTTATTTGTTCCTTAGCTTATGCTGAATAACACTCCTGTTAAGTTTTGATTTTCTCATACTATTCTCTTTTCCCTATCTTTTTATGCTTTTATTATTAGAATGTAAGCCTGTGGGCAGAGCCTTGTTAATTTTATCCTTCTTTCAGTGTCATTTTCAGCACTTTGTGGACAGATCTGCTGTTCTTTTTCTCATCCTGTGTACCCAATCAAGCATTAGTATACCCAGTGCTGTGGTAGAGGCACAGCTGGGGTGGTCATGAGCTAACCTTGGTATCCAACTCCAGTTTAGCTCCTAGTGCGGGTACAGTTGTTTTCGGTATCTTCCTCTGAAGTATTTAAAATGTGGGAGATGGTAGGCAGCCAGTTCTGGGTGGGGTTGCCTTCCTTTTGAAGAAACCAGGCAAAGGGCCTTCTCGGTAGTGGCCCCTGTCCTGTGGAACCTCCTCCCATCAGATGACAAGGAAATAACTATCTGATGTTTAGAAGACATCTGAAGGCAGCCCTGTTTAGGGAAGTTTTTAATGTTTGATGTTTTATTGTGTTTTTAATGTTCTGTTAGGAGACACGCAGAGTAGCTGGGAAAACCCAGCCAGACGGGCAGGGTATAAATAATAAATTGTTGTTGTTGTTGTTTTTATTTATTTTATTATGCGTACTTTGGGGGTTCTGCTGAATCCAACTTCATCATTAGTGGGGGTGGACAGAATCTCAGTTTCTCTCAATTTCCCATTTTTCCAGTGTTAAGTTTTGTTTTCCACATTTCCACATAAGTTTGCGATTTATTTATTTTTAAAGTTATCCTGAAAATTCATCAGCGTTCCTTCTAGAAAGCATATCCTGCCTTGATTAAAACACATACCTTCTTTTATAATTTCTTGAGAAAGTGTAACTCTGTCCTGTTCAGCAAGGACAGGATCACCTTAGTAGAAGTGAGATCTGATTGGTTACAACACTTCTGTTTTATTGCCTTTATTTAGTGTCCCCTCCTTGCCTCTCATCCACTTTCCTTTTCTCTTCAACTTTTTTATTTTCATTGAGACACCTCTTAGGAAAGCACAAGCCACTGTCATCCTGACAAGGGTGTTACTCTGCTTTTGCAACACATTGGAGTAGGGTTGGGGTTGAAGGAACCCAGAGGTTCCTGAGTTCAAGGTCAGTTTGTCAACCACCACTTAGGAACCACTATATTGACAGACAGAAAGGTTGTATGAAACACTTAATCCGTGTCTGCTCTGTAGCCCAGCAGTAATAATGTGCTGACATGTTATAGGGGAAATCCAGCTTTTTGTTTCTCTTTGTTCATCCTATAACAGAACAGGTGATTCTTGCACTTCAACTTTCTCACTTCTTCCTGTTCCTCTTACTTCATGAATCTTGCCTTTTCCTAGCTCTCGCAAGAGCTAAATTCCAGCTATTTACATGTGAACATTTCCTCTTTCTGTTTCTCTCTCTTTCCATAGCTAAGCCAGGTCTTCAAGACTCTGCCTCCAGCCTCTTCCCCCTATCTTCACAGTAGTAACCATGGATATTCTCTATGCAGTGTAGTAGGGTGGGTAGCCTGTGTAATGTGTAACTATTAATCATTTTATTCCCCTTGTATTTCTAAATCAGCACTTCAAGCTACAGTGTTTTTCTTTCACTCCTTAAGCCTTTTTTTGAACAAAAATTCTAATTATAACAACTGTGTGATTATTGCTAAATACCCCCAAATTAGTTAAGGTACCAGTGGTGTTTTAGAAAATGTTAATCCGGCCAATTGCAATAAGGCCTATAAGCAAACAATTGTCTTCAGTTAAGATCACAAGAGTAGTATTGTTAATTCCCCCAAATTATCATTTCTGTGATTACACATGTAAGGAAATCACATGTGTACTGGTGCACAAGCAGATTTGGCAACACTAGGGGCTATTACCAGAGTGTAACTACAACCTCACTTCTAGATACATTCCATTAGATACCGGAGCTATTCCAGTCTGATTGCCAATTTAGTAGTTTGAGGACAGAACTGGCTTTGCTTGTCCTGACTCCTGGTGGATCGTTTACAGTGGGAGAAGGTGTGTGTGTGTGTGTGTGTGTGTGTGTGTGTGTGCGCGCGCTCACAGAAAGGAAGTCATGGCCACTCTCCCTGTTCCATTTCCTCTTTCCTCTTTCTCTCTATTCTTCATCTGTTTCTCTCCATGCCCTGCTGACCTGGCGGCAGCTGTTCTCCAGTGCTTTGAAGCAGCCCAAGTTGTTGTGTCCCCTCCTTTCCAGTGTTTTCCTCCTGGTATCCCAACAGCCTTTGGGGTGGCTTGTGGCTTTCAAGCATCCAAAGATGACATCAGCAGTGGGTGCTGAGAGCAACGGCAGCTCCATATCTGGTGGACGGGTCCACACACAACTTCACAGGTCCACCACCAGAGGCAGGTATGGGGTTGGCAGTGGGCTCTCCTGAGGACGCGAGCCATTGGCTGTTGGTCCCATAGTTGACAGTGTTTCTGGTTGTTTCTGGAGGGCTGGTCTCAGAAAGTGGAGTTAGGTTACTGCTGCTTCATCCCTTGCCTTTTAATATATGTGAAGCTGCTAGAGTCTCTTGTCACCCATGCTGTGTTAATATCTTTGTGATATTGTTGGTTGTGGATCTGCAAGCTGAACCATTACCTGGACAAAATATATCTAGTCATAGTTTCTCGTACCGTAGGGCCATCCAGATTGGATTATCCCTTTATGTGAGGTGCTAGGAAACTGCCATGAGTATAGATTGCTGTTGTCCGCTTACAGGACTAGATTCTCAGATCATATACCAGCATATATCAGCTGCTATCTAGTTTCCAGGACCAATTCAAAAAGCCGTTTCTGTTAGGTAAACCTTGAAGGGTCTGCAACCAGGGTATCTTAGGACCCACCTTTCTCCTTTATGAGTCTGTTGGTAAGTTTGGGTCACCTTCAGAGGCTGTACTTTGTGTTCCCCATTCCTATCCTAAGGCGTAGTAAAGACCTTCTTTGTATTGCACCAAGATTATGCTTCTTTCCTCCCTACGATTAGGAGGTTCATCTGGCTAATTTTCAGGCAGCTACTTAATATACTTGAGGCCTAGGAAATCTTTAAATTGTATTATTCTTTCTGCCCCCCCCACTACTGATTTTTACTGGCTAATATTAAAATCTGAAATAGTTTGCATATGTCAGGTGGTTCTTTGGGGGTTTTTTTTTACTGCAATTTTAATGTTTGTTGTATCCACCTTGTTTTGTTTTGTACAGATTGTTTTGACACTAAGGTGGCTGTGCATCTATAATCAGCACAGGCAATTTAATTTAATGTATTGCCTGTATAGCCCACCTTTTTCTCCAAGAATCTCAATGTGGTGGTCAAAATAAATGTCAACTCTGTGGCTTGTCCTAAGTTAAGTGTTTAAAAATCACAAAGATGTGAAACTCCCCTTCCCCGCTCCCCCCCAACCCCTATGCTTGCCCAGAGATTATGATGGGACATGAAAACGCATTCACATTATGAACAATATTTTCTTCTTATACTACTTTGAGGGGGTGGGGAGACAGTCTCATCTGTCTCCAGTTTGGTGTGTATTTGGGGAAAATATATATGGATATTATGTTCAAAAGTGGTATGGGACCGGAAACCACAGTCAAATTCAGACACCTCTAATTTTCTGTAACACTTTTAGAGATGTTTGTTCTTATTAAATTCTTGGTTTGTCTTGTCAATTTGGTTGCTTACTTTTCCATCCATCCCCCTCCTATAGAATAACTGAAGTCCAGCCTCAACCCTCATCACAGGAGGCACAAGAGAGCATTTTGGGAGGTGTTTCTATAAGGTTATATCTCCTTCACAGTTTCATAGATGCTATTGGGTAAATGTATTCTTTCTGAAATGTAAAAGTCCCTCTAGAGCAGGTGTGGGGAATCTGTCTTTCCAGTTAGTGCTGAACTACAACTCCCATTATCCCTGACAATTGGCCATTCTTTTTTTTTTTTAATAAAATATTTATTAGGGTTTTTTATAAAAGAAATACAAAGATAATAAACAGCATTGCTTTGTTTTAACAAAATTTCATAACTTCTTTGGACTTCCTCACGTCTCCCGCTCCCACTTACATCGTTAATAAATTTTTTAAGCAAATTATCATCTTATTTGCAAATTTATAACCACTCAATTCAATATAGTGTAACAATTCTCCAACAAATTTTATTTCTCTTAATCTCATTTATCGTTAATTTCCGATCCAATTTAGTGATGGCCAATTGTTTATAACCAAGCATCCTTATTAACATTCGTCTAAATCACAATATTTTTGTAGATAAATCTTAAATTTCTTCCAATCTTCTTCAATCCTTTCTTCTCCCAGGTCGACAATTGGCCATTCTTGCCGTGGCTGGTGGGTGTTGTACTCAGAAACATCTAGAAGACCATAGATTCCCCACACCAGTTCTAGAGAATAAGATCAGTCCTCAAGCCACATTGTAGCATAGTCAACCATGTATCCATGATGAATACTCCTTATGACCAGATTGTTAAACTTCTGTGCGAAACATATGGATACCAGCAATACTGCTGTGATAGCTAAGAACTCCATTCCGTGTCCATTTATATGTAATTGAGGATGCATTTGTCTTGAACGCAAGTGTATGCAATGCTGCAATTTCTGCGCCTTCAAAGAAAGTGTTAGTTTTAGAGTATTGAAGGTCATTGAGTTACTAGAGTTACTCGTATACTGTAACAGTATAGTTACTGCGTGATATACTGAAAACTTGCTTTATTTCAGTAGATAACGCTGAGAATCACATCTCTGATTTTGGAAAGATGCACAGCCAGCACTCTTACCACCACAATATCACAGCCTGATTGCAGTTTTCCATAATGACTTTGCAAACATGCACCTCAACACAAACATTTAGGGATTCCAGCACACCCATGGCATGCATGAAATGCGAAGGTAGTATTATTTTATTGTGCAAATTGTGTACAGTGTATACTTTAGTGATAACTCTCAATATGGAGCAAGTAGTTATGTTCTCACATAGCTATGTTCTCTCATAGCATTGGTTTATTGATGTAGTGATTACTGCATTATTGTTAGTCTGTGAAAACTGTTCCAAAAGAGCATTTATTAAATATTCAGTAGTTGCTAAATAAAAGCACATGCTTAGGCTGTACTAATTGCTTGCCACATTCTATTAGAGCGCTTCAAAATGTATCTTGATGTATCTTGATACAAAAGTGGCTGCATCCAGCACAGCTTGCCAATTAAGAGTATAAGAAAAAAGGGTGAAAGTAACAGGGACAAAATGTTTAAAAGAGGATAACGTAACCAATATGGGTAAATTGCAGTAGTTTAGTCGCTTAAAAAGAGAGGGGGGAAAGAGTATTCGGAATGCATGTCTGTTACACTCCGGACAAGACTTTGCAAACCAGACAGTCCTGAAATTATCTACATTGGCAATGTTACAGGAGTCCTATTTGTAATGTACTCCATTATGTTACAGTATAGTTTTGGTGTGCGAGAGCCATATTTTTCCATGTGTAGAAGATATAATCAAATTATGGGTAAACTTAACCTTCTGCATAGCTGGATTCAGCTGATTATTTCATCAAATTATTGATCCACTACTACCTGTAAGGTTTGAGGCAAGTTGGGCTCAACTATGTAACTATATAAGCATCAGTTAGAAATATATAAAGAAAACAAGTGGGGGGTGAGTACTTTCAGTAACCAGATCTTTTATATATTCCGAATGTACCAAGAATGTCTTTTTTAAAATAAAAAAATGGTGATTGTAGGGTACAGTATATGTTCCTACAGGGCAGGAAATACAGACTAATTTACAGGGAAATAATGTTTGTTTGGCTTTTTCTGTAAATTAGCTGCTGCATGTCAGAAACCTTCAATGGGGTTGGGGATGCAAACAGAGGACCTTGGAATAAATTGTACGTAATTGTCAATGTGTTGCCCAAAGCATGTATGTTTACAGTTCTGGAATGCAGTATTGATCAGGTACCTGTTTGATCAAAATTGAAACAAAATGGATAACACCAGCTTGAAGACAATGCTTTTAAAAATCACATTGAATACATGAGGTTCTTGGACTAGTTCCTTGATCCCTCTTACTAGCCCAATGGAATTTCAGCAGTAAAGCTTTTTAATTATTGTTCTGACATTGCATGTTTAACTCTAATCAAACAGTAAACCAATTGACCATAATATCCTAGTTTTATAGACTGTGGTTTGAATAGCTAGCCAAAGATAACCTCCACTGTTCTTGATAGATATTTAAAGCAATTACCCAGTGATAGAGTAGCACTCATTCAAAAGGGAAGACGATTTTAAAACGTTTCCTTTAGATCCATAACAATAAAACATTGTTCTACTCGTACTTGCAGAAATAAAAATGTGATTTAATGTGAAAATGGCTTGCAGAGTCTTTATCTTTAGATATTATTTTTGCTTAAGAAATCATGTTGCAAATTGCACTTGGTAAAGCAATAGAACTGTTGCTATTAACCTGCACCCATCCATAGATAGTACTCTTGTGTGCATTCCGGAAACATGTATTGGATAACAGAAAGTGCCATTAATAAGGTTTGAGGGGAGGGAATAATGAAAGCCATTGTTCATTGTGAAGCCAAAATATGTGAGTTGTTCAGAATGCATTTGGGGTTATTGTTAAAATTATAAAGAATTTTTCATTAGCATTATAATGGGTATCTGTGGAAACATTACAGAAGTAAAGGTACTAAGCACTCTGATTTTAAATAACTACCACTTTTTATGAAGAGCAATCTTTGGTGTTTTAAGGAAGACCTACTTAAAATATAAAAAACCAAGTGCAATGGGGGAGCAAAGTCTTGTCAATTAGTTGCTGGACATTACAAAGGAATGAAACATTCATTAGAGGAGGATACTTACAACTATATGGAATTTCAGCGTCCGGCAGTAGTTCTTTACTTCAGTGATTTAATCAGTCATGTAAGAAAACTTGACTTCATTCTTTATAGCGATTATTCATTTGCTCTTTAATCTGAAGTAGATTTTATATGTATTCTAGCAACCTCTGTCCTTAGCAAAGCTAAACACTGATATCGAGAACTAATACTGGAACTGATCTGTGATATATATTTTTTATCATGTGAATAAGCACTGCATTACAAAGTCCATTTTAAATTTGTAAATAATTTCAAATGTTACACCATCAAAACTATGCTGAAGAACAAGTACACTGCACAGCAACCATAAGCATATTGCTCATTCAGGAACATGGCAAGGTGGGAATTGAAATAATTTTAAGGATGTGATCCCAGGATTTACTTTGGGCACACCCAGGCTATGCGCGTAATCAGTGTGTTGCCTGACTACTTTTTTGAGCACCTGATTCCAAATGCTGTATCACAAACCATTGTTAAAAGTTCCTTAGATTGCACTGGTGCATTGCGAGGAGGAGACTTTTTGTCAAGTTCCAAAGGTTTCCTGTGTCACACAGAACTGGCTGCATGGTCTTGACTCTTTTTTCCCCTTTCAGATTTTCACCAATAGAATTCTTGGAGTCAAAACCACCCTTGCCATTTTAAATCTTTCTTTTAACATAATTTTAAAAATTATTTTTTCGTTTGTTTTAAATGATCTCAGTTTGCTGTCATTTGCATGGTGTGTGTATAGCCACACTTTGCATGATATTTGAACCTAATGCTATAACTCACATCTGTAGAAATTAATTATTATTTTATTTATCATTACATTTATACATGATTCTCCTCCTTATTTCATCCTCATAACAACCCTATGAGGTAGGTTAGGCTAAGTAAGAGATAGCGACTGGCACAAGATCACCCAGGGAACTTCATGGCTCAGTGGGAATTGGTACGCAGGACTCGGAGGTCCATTACTCTAAATACTACACTACACTGACTCTTTGTCTATTCCTGCATGTGGCTAAGCCCAAGCATGCAGTTTTCACAAACCACGAAGGCCACACAGAGTATGTTAAAAGCTGAATACATTAGAAACTGAA
This sequence comes from Podarcis erhardii, assembly GCF_964252035.2. Classification (NCBI taxonomy): domain Eukaryota; kingdom Metazoa; phylum Chordata; class Lepidosauria; order Squamata; family Lacertidae; genus Podarcis; species Podarcis erhardii. Next base: position 54,357,457 of record NC_138500.1, read on the forward strand.
GCAGGTCTCCAGATGAACATCTTAAGCTCTTTAATTGCTGGACTACTGCCAATGCAATTAGACAGTTCAGGTTTAAGCCAATTTTCCGTAAGTTAAACAAATGTGCTGGGTCACACATGCTTTTCTATCCAATCTCCTTGCCTGTTGTTAACTAGAAATTATCAGCAAAATCTAAAATGCTGCATAGTTCTCCCAAGTTTACTCTTATTTGCTTTACAACTCAGGTAAAAGTTTTTTTCCCTAATAAAAACATTTATGCTTCTTTTTATAGAGAACTGCTTTAATTGGGTTGTTTTCTATTAAATGCTTTCCGTCAAGGGCCCCACTTGTGACTCACCAGTTGCAGCTTTTCAGTTAGGCAGTTTCCATATTACACTGCTTTCTTATTTCCTGTTTTTTGCCTGTCCCCTTCCATGAAAGTCAGTTCTTCAAGGCTGACTCCAGTAAGCCATTGGTATATAGATATACGAAGCTGGCCTCCTGGTGACAGCAGCAATAGATAAATTAATTATAGCAGTGAGGGCAACTTCATCAACCTTGGATTGGGGCTGCTACTGGTCAAGTAGTATTGTTGGGAACATCCTAGATGGGCAGACCAATCCTACCTTGCTGCTGTTGCTACTGGGCTCTGCAGAGCAACAGGGCTGTATCCTGGCTACTTATGCTGATGATGGCATAAAACATGGGTTGTGACGAATCCCTGTGCCAGCTCCAAGCTGGTGCCACAATCAAGACTGTATTGGGCCCAATGCCAGCCGGCACCAGCTGTGAAAGCACCTCAAGATCTAGCGGATCCTAGATCAGCTCAGTTATTTCAGAGTTTTCTGTCAGTGGAGATAACAGGAAGACACAGCCTGCCCTCACATTCATCATGTGGAAGGCAGACTTCTACATTGATGGAGTGACACTTATGTCCCTCAGGTGGCAGTCAGATGCCTCCACTTGTTCCAAGTTCCCCACAGCTTGGCATTAGAGGGGATCCTGATTGCAGCCTTAGTTAGTGAGCAGTTGCTTAGATATGTGAATTTCATGGTAAATTTGAAGCACAATGTTTGTGCATGGTTTTTCATGAAGGTGTTCACTTCCCCTTGTTCAGAACCCACACATTGTCACACCCATAAATGCTGCAGTGAGGCCAGAAGGCAGTATTTGATATGGCCACAACTTTGTGCAGAAAAGTGGAAACATCTTTTTCATGACTCAACTGTTGAAGACTGATAAATTAATCCCAAATTTGCACTCGGGATGGGGAACCTTTTTGTCTCTGCAGGCCAAATCCTTATCTAGCCCTACCCCTGCAGATGGGGTACCCCTTGATGGTTGAGATAACCCACCCATCAGTCACATGATGTCAGATGGTTGGCAGGTGGGTTGTTCTGCCCTACTGTCAAAATCCCATGCCCAGGGACCCCATGTCTAAGGGACTTCCTTAGGCTTATGCTTGGTAGGAGGTTTTGTGGCTGGGAAGAACTGTTTGGACCCTAGGAAAGATGGCTGAGGAAAGGATAGGGCCCTTGGTAATTGGTATGCAGGGCATCCAGAATAATGAGTGAGAGCATTGGCAGAGGGTATTCTGTTGGCCTACACTTGTGCAGCACATCAAAGTGTGGCGCCTCTGCACCCTACTCAGAATGTCAGTGGTTTTATCAGTGTAGAAGCCTTCCCATTCTAAAAAGGTCTTCAACATGGGATCAAGCATTCCCTGTGAGCCTCACCGAGCACAGCCACACATATTAGCAGAGCGTGATTGTGTCAGTCATAGCCCTAGGAACCACAGCCTGCCATACGTGAGATGGCATGGGTTTGTTGTTCAGCAGTTTGACAGGGCTCCTGTTGGAAGACTCATATGAACTCTCTCTTGTCATTCAGATAACTGAAAAAGGATGACACTATCTTAAGAATATAAGAGCCTGCTCAAACAAACTAATGGCCCATTAGGTCCATCATCCTGTTCTCATAGTGGCCAGCCAGACATCTGTGTGATGCACTCAAGAGGACCTGATTGTGGCACACTCTGCTCACCTGCGGTTCCCAACAACTGGTGTTCAGAGGTATACTGCCTCTGACAGTGTAGGTGGAGCTTAGCCATCATGGTTAATAGTTGTTTATAGCCATATTTTCAATCAAATTGTCTGAATCTTCATTTATAGATAGCCAAATTGGTGACCATGAATGCCTCCTTTGGGAGTTCTTCCTTTGTCTGTTGTGAATATTCCAACATGCAGCTTCATTGGATGTCCACTAGTTCTGGCGTTATGAGAGAGGGAGAAAAACTTAATCCACCCACTTTCTCTACGCCATGCATAATTTTATAAACTTCTGTTTGCCGTTTCTCTAAACTAAGAAGTCCCAAATGATGCAACCTTTCCTCATAGGAAGTCACTCTAACCTAACCCCTTGATGATTTTGGTTGCTTTTTCCCTGAAACTTCTCCAATGCTATAATATCCTTTTTGAGGTGAGGCAGCCAGAACTGTACATAATATTCCAAATGCGGACACCCCATATATTTGTATAATGGCATCCTTGAAAGAAGAATGTCTTTAGCAGGCATTGAAAAGCCAACAAAGAAGGTATGTGTCTAACAAGAAATGGGAGGGAGTTCCAAAGGGTAGTTGCCGCTACAATAAATGTCATCCAGAAATAACTTAGAAGGACTTTCATAATTTTTTAAAAAGACATTCTTTTTGAAAATAGGTCGGAAAATGTGCTTTGGCCTTATTTTAGACTAAATAAATAAATAAATCATTCAGTAATAGAATTTAAACAAATTATTTAAATATAAAAGCATGCTTAAGAAACTGTCCCAGATTGCTGAACCCAGCAGGCTTTGCCTCCTAAAGACTGTACTTGACAGTTTCATCAGCCATTGAAATGTTTTGAGTTCCACTGCAAACAATTTCATTTCTCTGAATTAAGCATTGCGTTTAAAAAACAAAACTCTGTTTGGTTTGAGTACAGATGATACTACAAGTTATATTGGCTGTGTATGACCATTATACATTACTTTTTTAACTGTGATGACAAGCATGTTTGCAAAAATTACTGATCACTGACTTGAATGTTTTCTTCACAAATGCAAAATTGTGTGTTGTTAACAAACTAAAAAAGAGTTGTGCCACTTCTCAGTTTTCTTTCGGAAAACATGCTACTCTGCTTTGAGGTTTGTACAGTTCAGCCCGTGCTAGCATACTAAACTCCATAATCCAGCCTATGGCTGACAAACCAGTAGACCTACAGCTTGCCTGGGTTCTTCAAGATGTGGATCCTTATATTACTCTACAGGTTGCTAAATTCCTAACAGCCGTCCTCTCGTACAAGAGACGGAATGGAATGTTAGCTGATTATTGATAGTTATAAGAATTTTCTATAACGACATCAGATATTGATTTTAGTGTAGTGCAATTTTTTAAAATTTTAATCTTAATCTTAAACTTTTCTTATGAATTGGCTAATATTTGTCCTTGTGAGTTGTGAACTGTGTTATACTACTTGTGGCTTGTACGAGTCCGCTGTTTTATTTGATTTGTTTTGTTGTGTTGTGTTTCATGATGGGCGTAAAGCCGAATAAACATTTGATACTCTGCTTTGAGGTTTGGACTTTGAGGGTGAAGTTCCCTTAGGTTTGTTTGTGACTTCTCTGTTTTCTTGTATGGTCTGCTGCTGCTTCTGTGGTCACAACTTCATATTGTTTAGCTCAAGAATTCTGTGGGGCACCTAATTGCCAGAACCATTGGCTGGGGACATGGTTAGTTAGTTTAAGAATTCTTTTGTGATGTTGTTTATAACTGGGGGAATCCTTATTGCTAAGATAATTTGGCCCAATCTAGCCATTGAGTGCCTGACCTGAAAAATCTCATATACAGAATGCAGAATCCTTTAACTACCATATTTTTCCATCTGTAAGACGCCCCCATGTATAAGACGTCCCCTATTTTGTGGGACTCAGATTTAAGAAAATGGGGGGAGATGTATCTGTGTATAAGACGCCCCCTAATTTTTGACATTATTGTTTAGGAGAAAAACATAGTCTTATACACGGAAAAATATGGTAATTCCTGATGGTGGGCTGTGTTACATTCTGAGTGTGGAAGACAGGCTTTGTATTGGTTTTGCCATGCAGTGAAGCCAGGTGATTTGTTTACTATTATTGTGAGCGGTTTTGAACATCATTTGGAAATCCAGCATATAAATAAACATGATGAGGTGAAATCCAGAATTGTAGGTGTTCTCTCAAAATTTCACATTGCTTTTAAAGGCCTTAAGGCTGCTGGTTCTTGCCCCTTATGTCAAGATATTCTGGATTATGCAAAACATATACATAGCATATTTCTGAACAGCCATTGGTATTATTGTCAGAGCCCAAGCCTATTGAATTATAAGCAACATCATGCCTTTCTAAAGAACTGGCCATAGCTTTGAATAAGATCTTATTAGATAATAATGCCATACATGTAAATATAGCAGCTTTATAATTCTGATAAGCTTAATAGTTTGTTGCAGCATAAGCAGACCCAAAGTGATTCCTTTGTAGATCAAGAGTTGTGCAAACATACCAAAAAAAATGAAAAACCCTTGCATATCCTTTCTCAGTGAGTGTATTGTTACATTTTTCTCCTACAAGTTTAAGCAAAGACAGTATTTTTTATCACACTGTAATACATTTGCCATCAGGATTAAATATTAAAGGGCAAAGTTCGCCTTATTTTTTAGAGGAAAATGAATTATTTTAAGAAATAGGTGGCCTGCCTACTTCTACCTTGTCGGGGTGCTCCAAACTCAAGGCCTAAATGTTAAGTTAAAAATCCCAGATTGCTAAACCCAGCAGGCTTTGCCTCACATTGCTGAAGAAATTGAGTTGGAAGTATGAGACCAACTACATATGGAGGGCCAAACCTTAGCTTAGTGCCTGAGGCTTGCATGCACCCATACTTCTTTCCAGCTCTGCCATGACCAAAAGGTGAGCTTGGAAGCCTTTGCTTCCACATTTATTTAACCACAGCTTGTTGTGCCTAAACCTACAAACTGTGATTAAGGTTCACAGTGGCTTGCTTCTAACAAAGCATTGTTAACTTTAACTACAGTTTGTCACTTTGAACAAAATGGCAAGCTCCAATTAAGCAAAACAGAAGCAATTCTCCCTCCCGCTAAACTCCTTGCAATTGTGCTGGTGGAGAATAGTGTTGTCCAGATACGGTCAATATCTCAAAATAGAGTGATCAGATAGAAAGGAAGGCAGGGCTTCTGTATCTTGAACTGCGGACGAAGGCATTTTGGTTAGATTGAGAGATACAGTCTGCATATAATAAGTATGAAAGTTTGGCGCATTGGGTTTTGTTTTGTTTTTGCTATAGCTACGCTGATTTTTTCATCCGATATGAGAAGCAGTACATTATTTTTCCTACACAGAGATTTATCTCCGTGTTTATCATAAAGTTTGAAGCAGCCCCCATTGGAAGGAATACAGCAAAAGGTTGTTTCTAATGGAAGCTTGGGAGTGTCTGGTACCAATTATTTTACAGTTCTTTTCATTAATTGCCTTCATTATATATCATTAAGATTTAAGGTCTCCCCCCTGGCCTCCTTGTTTTCATTATGCTTTTCTAGTCCATCTATTTCTCCCTTATTTTCATGGATTCTCATGGCATGATTCCCATAGCCCATCTGTTAACTATGTCCTTTCTGGTTCAGTGAAAACATAAAGTTTAAATTCAGTTTTTAGGGATCGTACGTCATCCATGCTCTTTTTGTGTTTTAGTCATCCCTTCATGCACACAAATACCCCATTCCTCTCTGCCCTGGTTTTTTGGCACTGGATCTTAGAAATTACTGCTTTATTCCAAGTCATGCCATGGGTCTGTTTAGCTCAGCATTGCCTCCACCAGGGTTTCCCAAATTTGGGTTTCTGGCTGACCAGTGATATTGTTCTAGAAAAAGAGGCGCAGGATCTCACCACAAACACCTCCCTTGTTCTCTTATAATGGCAATGGCATCTACCTGAGAGTTGCCGGAACTGAGTTCCGGCTGAAAAAAAAGCCCTGCTGCTGAAATACTATGTGAAATTACCTCTGCATGTTGGCTGTGATGGGTCAGTCTTGTTGGCAGACAGACAGTTTCTAGGCTTCAGCTGACTTGCAGGCACCACTATATTGCCTACATAATGTGGAGCAGCTAAAACCCAAAGGGATCTGTCTCATGACTCTTGAGGGAGATTGTCCTATTAACATGCCACCACCAGCAACCAGGTCATGTTGTGACAAATGTTGGTTGAACCCAGGGCACAGAGCTTTCACTGATATTTAAATATTGGATAAAGTCAGGAAGAAAAACAACAGAATTTGAAAGGCCGTGTGTGTGTGTGTGTGTGTGTGTGTGTGTGTGTGTGTGTGTGTTTGTCTTGGAGAATTACCAGGGAGGGAGGGAGGGAAGTTAATCATGTATTTGAAGTAGCCATTTGATCAATTTCAATTTTTATTTAGCTGAAAAAATGGAATGGGTTGATTTAGTATCATTCAGCAGCTAGCATAGTGCAGTTATCCAAAGAACATAACTTGCTAAGTTCCCAACTGCTTAGAACAAATTAGCAAAATCTAACAACCATGAAGTCACCTCATATTCTGTGATTAAAATGAATGCTAATATAAACTATAAAGTTTTTTTTTCTTTGACAAAGAAAGGGAAATAATTTGCAATGTTTATTTTTACAGTTTAGATACCGATGCTCTGACTTCATTACAGGGGAGCAAGGGGCAGAAAGATCTCCTCATTCCCATCCTGATCTCCCCTTCATTCTCATTCCCATTGGTGAGGTGCAACTGACTGTTACTGAGCACAGCATCTTACGGTTTCCCAAAGAAGTGAATCATGGGTCAGTCATTCATATGGATAGAATAGAAAGCAGGGCACATTTTCCCCACCCCTGACACTTTTGACTCCTGTGTCTAGAGCAAGGACACCCCCCATTTCATTGTGTGCCATTTAGCAATATGTGCATAGAACTCAGTGACAAGCATTGATTATTCCAGTTCTTGCTATTGTTACTTC
>NC_138500.1:54369499-54439499 GCF_964252035.2 Podarcis erhardii
CTAGGAGATACTACATCTGTACTGGACCTAAATGTACATACCCTTTCTCCAATCTTTAGTTTTAGGCTGAATTTCTAAAGGTGTGAAAAATGTAGTGACATCATCAATATTTTAGAACACCTTGCCAAAAATGTACAAGCAACATGTTGTGATGACTGATAGGAGTTTCTATGGGCAGATACAGGTTATGGGATAGAGCAGATGGGGTAAGTTGTGTATGTATAAAGCCAAAGGAAATAGTGACAGGAATCTCTTAGCATGGTAAGGAGGCTTATAATATCAACCACTAGGCACAGCTATTCTACTTTTCTCAACCCAACATGTTGCACACCGTAGGTAAACAAGCCCACACCTAGCTCAGAAAACCTCCCTTTCACCACCTCTACTGCATCTGCTGTTGATACTACCCCTTCCAGATACCAGATTATTATTGATTCACTCACTCACTCACTCACTCACTCACTCACTCACACACACACTCACACACTGCTGCTGAGCTATGGTTTGACATGCCAGGAAATGTACATCCAAACCAGCCCAGTTCTTAGGGATGGAATGAGACAATCTCTTATAGGCACTATATCAAACATCAGGATTTCATAGCAATGTTGAAGAGTGATTGAGCATTGCAGATTTCCGGGATTTGATGTAGGCATGGCATTCTCAAATTGCAATCTGCAGAGAAGTAGCACCATCACAATTCTGTTGGGATATGCATTGCAAGCCACTGGTACTAAAATAGCCACTTAAAGCAATAGGGATTTTAAGTGATTAGGCAAGAATTAATGGTCTCAGTATTTATACAATTAAATAAATTATTTACCCCTGGGTATAGTATAATAATTAAAGTGTTGATCTCTGGAGTGACACACACAAAACATTTATTTAAAGAATGTTCACAGAAAAGTGAAATGCACCAATATTTAGTCAGTTTCTCCTATCCGTACATAATTCACTGACACCATGCTTTCCTTCTTCCTTTCTGCTGGTTCACTCAAAAGATGTTTCATAGCTTTTCATAACACATTCAGACTTCCTCAGATGGCATCTATCTCAAGAGCTCAAAATCTCTCCAGCATGATTTGCATGACTGCCACAGTACTTAAAAACGCATCAAGTATTTAGAGTTCCCAGGGTATTTCCTAGTTCTTCAAGATGGCTACCATCATTCCTTAGAAATTCAACAGAATTGTCTAAGGAATGTGTTAAGGGTTTTAAGAAATGAAAAACCCAGTTCTAAGAGCTGTGTTCGGCTGCTAACTGAACCTCTGGTTGTAGTGTGAGGTTTACTTAAAAACAAACAAACAAAAAACCTCAGTACCATCAGAGCTACAAGTAACACCAGGGCAGATTGTGCCATTAAAATGAAGCTGATTTAGGCCAGGCTTAAAGAGATGTTTACAGTGCTACCTCAGGTTAAGTACTTAATTCGTTCCGGAGGTCCGTTCTTAACCTGAAACTGTTCTTAACCTGAAGCCCCACTTTAGCTAATGGGGCCTCCCACTGCCGCTGCGCCGCCGGAGCACAATTTCTGTTCTCATCCTGAAGCAAAGATCTTAACCTGAAGCACTATTTTTGGGTTAGCAGAGTCTGTAACCTGAAGCGTATGTAACCTGAAGCGTATGTAACCCAAGGTGCCACTGTATGTGAGTGTTTGTGCATGCCTGACAAATATAAATGAGCAATTCAGCTTATTTGGTTTACTGGTCACCAAACTAAGCAGGATATGCATGACTGGAACTCACCAAAGTCTTTTTCTTTGATTAAAAGCAGTTAGCTGCATGCAAGCGAAGTGTGCAACTTGGATAGGAGTTACAGTACTTGGAGGGCTTAACCTTTCACCCCATTCTCTTGTATTTATTTAAATATTTACAATCTGCACTTTCATAAGGCATATTAAGGCATTGTACAGAGTACAAAAATATAATACCACCACTCCATAAATATCCATAAACTTAATTAAGAACATTAATAATTTTCCAGCAAAATTCCCTGAAGCCATTGTTCTCCATGGAGTCATTGGGGAAAGGCAGGTACAAAAATACAAGTACCTATCTCCTCAAACCCCCCCCCCCATGCTGCCTGTACCCTCTGCAGCTAATAACAGCTGGGTGGGGCATTATGAGTCAGGGGAACAGTGTGCACAAGTGAATTATTCCCTTTCTCTAGCTCTGCAACTCCAGTCAAAATTGGAGCCCACTGTGGCTGCTTTTAACCATCAGAGGATCTGAAAGTGAATCTCCCAGGTCAAATTTAGTTTGTCCCTTTGGCATACGGCTTTGGGGTACTCCTGGATGCATCTACTTGTTTATAGTATTTCCAATGATTTATGAAGACTACTCTGAATAATTCCTTAAACCTAGAAAAGCATTCTTGCCAGTTTATGTACCTTTAGGGAATTATTCCCCTAGAGACATTAGATAGAAGAAACACTTTTACATTATTTTGCTTTTGGACCATTGTATGAACACTAAGATTAAGCAAGTATTGAGATTACTTTATTCCAGTTCATGATGTTATTTTTTTAATAATGCAGGGTGGTGAAGCTCCGGATGAAAATAGGATACAAGATAATAGAAGCACAGATACTATTATATAAACCAATTTATTTATGCCAGTGTAGTTCTAAAAAAGTAGAATAGTGTAGAATACGCTTTTATTTTATTAACAAATGCATTAACATCTACTTGAAATATATTCTCATGGTGCCTTTCAACATTTTAATGCAGGGTTTGTTAGTCCACCATCTTAGCATTTCTATATAATTGAGAAATTGACCTTCCTTTAAGTCATTTAATATGCTTCCACAAAATCTGATAGTCACTAACTAAGGTGATTTTCTACTTTCAGTTTCATTGAGGACAAACATTGATGCATGCACATTTTTCTCCTGCTAGTTCTAAAAGGACAGTTCTTTGGGTGCACTAAAGTTGATGTGTTAACTTTTCAGCGCCTTCATCTTCTTAAACTGTAAACAATATAAACGTTAGGCTTACTGGGGAAATAGACTGTGTCTAGTCACAAAGTCGGTGTCATGCTGAGAGTATGCAGTACCTTGGACAGCTCCAGTGAGCCCTACTAAGGCTGCCAGAAGAAAAATTGTCTCTGCATGGAGCAAAAGCTAACTGAAGCCTTATGTAAGCTGATAAAGTGTGATAGGCTCTACCTCCCTGAAGGGGCTGACCGTTTAAAGGGCCCTTACCTTATTTTGTAGCCTTTGGCTTCTGAGAGACTGCTGAGACAAAAGTTCTCTGGGGGACTTACCTGCTGTGTCATAGGATAGTGGCAAGGCTGTGTCCTCTGGCCGGGAGGACCATGAATAAGGTATTGGAAGTTCTCCCTGCCCTCAGAGGGAGTAGCCTGAACCTCACCCACGTACTCTGCTTTTGATTTTCCTTCCTTTACTTAGATCCTACCTTTCTCCGTTTCTGTCCTGCATATTACTGTTAAAGGTAAAGGACCCCTGGACAGTTAAGTCCAGTCAAAGGCAACTTTGGGGTGTGGCGCTCATCTCACTTCAGGCTGAGGGAGCCGGCATTTGTCCACAGACAGCTTTCCGGCTCATGTGGCCAGCATGAGTATTTTCATAGCACAAATTGGGTTAAAGACGGTTTAACCTACCAAAAGTGTGTTCAACCATTCTCTCAGTACCCAATCATCGCCACACTTTTTGAATTTTGAGACTTTATGCATAATATGCTTAGATGTTTGAGCCAATTTTTAGAATATGTAACATGAAGTACCATATCACATTATACACTTGAATTGCCAATTGCATTTTTTGTCTTAATAAAATAATTAATTTAAGCTATAGGAATGGGAAATTAATTTTGTTTTGCAGCATAAGGCAGTAAACATTTGGTAGAATTGCTTGGTAGGCCACTTTTTGCTAGGAATTGAGGAAAACTTTATCTTAATTTCATGTTCATTATGTAAGAAAAATAGGGTTGCCACCCAATTAAAGAAATGTTAGCTGGTTGATCATATGAGTTTTAGTTGATCTATCAGCTAATTAGTCAATTTATTATGCAGAAAAAATTAATGTGAGAAAAACAATAGTAATAAAGGGAAAAAACATATTTCTTTGTTTCTGTCTGAGGCATGCATCGCCACAGCAATAAACTATTGTAGAAGAGGTATTTTTCTATCTGCTTCATGTATGAGAGAAAGCTATGTACTTCCTGCAGTTTTTATATGTACTTATAAGCAGTTCTTTTTTCCTAGGAGGCCAGCATGTGGCATGGCCTGATGGCAAGGTCGGGCGGTTGGGGTGTGTTAGCTCCCTTGCTTGTTCCATCCTGTCTTTAAATCGATTAATCTAGCTGTTACAGACTAAGTGTATGTGGCTGTCAAGAAAATAGTTTATTAACAATTTTGCCAAGACCTAAAGACCACAACCTATGCCTTCCCAGGTGCTTATTGAGAGTCTTACAACTGAGTATAACATATGTTGAGAAGGTTGTGCCTCAATACTCTGGGTAACAACAATCTTGGAGAGTAACATAGGAACCTTTCCTTGACAGGAAAACATCATGGAAATCAAGCCATGTTGTTTAAAGTGGAGCTTCTGCCTCATATACCACTCCCTCATTGTGTCAAGTAGAGCATTGTGAGGATAAGAACCAGAATTTTCTGATAGACTGGAATAAAAATCTCCATTCTTGTAACATGTGGAAAAGAGGGGTTGGGCTCTAAGATTCCCACAGAATTTCCTTTCTAAGATACAAAAGTGCCCTTCTCTAAAGAGTCTAATTTTATTGCAAAGTTTCCTTTATCCAAAGAGGTTTCTTAGGACTTTGATAGACTGAGCAACAGGTGGTGGTGGTGGTGATATTGCTCCTGTTGTTCGTTTCCCATTACTTTTTCTGTTTTAAGTTTTGTTTTTAGATGCTGTTTTATGAATAACATTGTGCATTGCTTCAAGCACTGTTGAATAAAACAGTGTACAATGCTGAGTAACAATATATCTTTATAAAAGTGTGAACCACCAGATTATCCTCAGTACCCTGATTATAACAAGCATAAGGCAGCTCATATCATAACCTCAAGTCATATGAGGTATGTTGTTATGAAAAGTGGGTCATTACAAGCATCATAGGAACTTCGGTAAAGTTGAGAAACAGGGCATTATGTTGGATAACTAACATTTTTTTAAAAAAAATCTTTATCCTCTTTGGAGACCTCCTCTTTTCTTCCCAACCTCTGTTTCTGTGCTTTTAAGGGCACATGCGGAGGAGGGACATAAGGTACTATTGTCAACAAAGTCTTTTATAGTTAGATCTCTGTTTGGAATAGTACTTTTAAAGATATCACCAGAACTCTAAAAAATATATAAGTGAAAGGAAGAACGAAATGTACTGGCCATCTGAGGACAGCAATCGCTTCATCTCTTGAGTTTTTGGAGGAGCTTCTTTTGGTTTTCTTTCTTGGATGTAAACCTAGAAAAGGAAAAGGTATGTGTTGGAAGCTCTAGCAATTGTAGGGTGTTGCTATTTCAGACTAGTATTTGGAAACAGTAGATTTTGGGCTGTACAAGTTGGTTTCTTGTGGACAAGAGCAGGAACTAAAGGTGAATTTAAGATTACCTTTGATTATATAATTGATGACATTTATAACAACATATGAGAACCTTATGTGAGTGTACGTTTAGTGCAGAATTTAAATTTGTTAACTTATTCCCCCCCCCCCCCATAATTGACTTATGGCATAGTAAGAATATTTTCAGTATAGATTGTATGCTTTGCTTTTTTCACAAGCAATGTAGTTCCTTTAAAATCTGTCTGATCACATGAAATATTAGGCTGTCTAGCTAAATTTGTGGTGACATTCTATGCATTTCCTCCATGTGCCACATTCATTCTCCAGATTGTATCTGAATTCCTCGTAAAGAAGCAACTTCCATTTAGAGTAAGCAAATGAGAATCAGTTCGCATGTTCAAAATAATTCTCAGTATGTGCAGCTATGTTGCTTCTGGAGTTTTGAACGTGAAGGTGTGAGTTTAACAGCCTTGAGAACACGGTGTAGAACTAAAAATCCAGGTCTTGGGATTTCAGAATTGTTTGCAATGAATTGGGAAATGAAGTTTTCAAATGCTTAGAATTTACTGAACTTCAAATTATTACCAATAACACCTTGTTTTGACTAGACCACTTTGGGGGTGATATATAGCCCACATACTGTAATTGAAGGCAGAGTAATAGATTAAACAGGTAATAGAGCAGGGTTGGGGAACCTGTTTGCCCATCAGATGATGATGCACTACAGCTTCCATCCTCTCCAAGCAGCATGTCACAGATGAGAGTCCCAACAACATCTGAAGGGCCACAAGTTTCCCATCCCTGGTGCAAAATAAGACATTAAATTGGGCATTTTGGTTGAAAACCCCCCTAAAAAGATGAGGGAACTTTCTTTAATGCTTACAGATGCTCTTAAAAGAATGAAGCAAATCTATTCACAGCAATAGAAAAATATCAAGCAATAAGAATACAAAGCCATTAAACTGAATTAAATAAAAAACAACCATGCATACATAGTGCAAAACCAGCAACAACTGAAACAAAATTCAAAATAATTTTGACTCAAAGATCTTCCCAGAGAGACAGGACTGAACCTGACATATAAATATCCAAAGCATTGGATCCTGGATACTATAAGAAAGGAATTCCACAAAAGTATACGTTGTGTAGCAAAAATAAACAAACTAACATTAATAGTCCAGCTTTTGTTGTATTGCTGATATTAAAATATAGAATGGGAGTATGTCAGAAATAAATTGAAATAATCAAGTTTAATCTTGAGAAAGTATACTTTTGTAAAAATGGAAGGTCTAACAAGAATTATAGGCCTTTTGAGAAAGAGTTTTCTAATGCTCTCAGCCATTATTTCAATCTGTATATGTTGAATCAAATCTCTGCAATACTGCAATATTTTATTTATTTAAAATATTCATACTTTGTTTCTTAGCTATAGTCACTGAGGCAGTTCACAGCATGAATTAAAATAATATTAACAGGAAAATGCAGTGATCAAAAAACCTAAAAATCAACGTTAAAAAATAAGATAATACAGCAGTTGAATCCAATTTTAAACAGCCACAGATCAGAGAATTAAACCCCATCAAAAGCCTGAGACAATAGCAACATTAATATGCATGAAAGATGATATTTAAATACTTCAAGGGAATTTCATAGATGAGATGTTGCAAACAAGCAGTCTCTGTCCATGTTTTGTTTGTTTGTTTGTTTGTTTGTTTGTTTGTTTGTTTAAAATATTTATATGCTGTCCACCTGCCAGATTTGCCCTATGGCAGATGGAGAAGATAAGGATCTCACCCTGATCTGAAACATACCAGAGCAGTTCACAGTACACAACACAATTCAAATTCATATATTAAAATATTAAAACCACAATAAATTTCCAACAACTCAAGCCAAAATAATTCAACCTGAGCTGGGAATTAACAACCAACAAATACCTGGCTAAGCAACTGGACTTCTAAGCAGGTGCGGAAAACTCATCAGAGTTGGCACCTGTCTTATTTTAAGTTGTTATTATTTATTAACTATTACTGTAGTTACTTTATCTTGCCCAGGGCAACCCAAAGCAACTCACAACGAACAGGTTGCCAGCTGCCTCACTTTAGGAGACGGAGCACTCTGAGCAGGGCCTCTGATGATGCTCTTAATAGGCATGTTTGCGTGGGAGCAGGCAGACTATCAAGTACCCCACCATTCTTAATCTGTTAATAGTAAACTCTAGGGACAACAGCCTATGCCACACTAGCAGATATTGTAGAACTTTCCCTTACCATTTTTGCCTGAAGCACCAGCACTCCCCGATTTCCTCCAAAGGCCTCCCTATTCCTCTAGAACAAGTTTTGTAGGTGTGCTGGAGAGGGAGAGGAAATACCATTTGTACAAGTGGAAGTCCATCACACAAGCAGGTTAGCAACACTAGATGTTACCCTAGGAATCCTAAAACATTCAGCAATTTTCTCATAATAAACAGGGCCTCCCCCAAAGTTTAGTGAAAACAAATTAAAAATGGTCTTTTTCTCTCCACTCCTCCTCTCCCTAAAATTGCTTTTGCCTCATTGGGAAAACCCAAATCATACTCAGCACAGCACAGTAGTAGACCCTGAGTCAAAAACTTCACCATAAGAATTCCCAAAGTAGAAGCAACCTACAGTTTTCAGTGCTAAACTTCTTACAAAATGCAAGTGTGTGTAGTTTACTGGACCCAGGAGCATGTTTCTGTAGTTCAAGTAGTGATGATAGCCTTGAGTATATTTTAATACAGTTCTTTGAGCATGCAATTCTTTTGATGACTAGCACAGTCAACAAGCAGGGGCTAGAGGAAGTACATTCTCTGGTTACCAAACAGTTGTGCTAAATAGTGGGATTGTGATAAACAGCTTCTGTTCTTTAATTGATGGCTGCTTGTTTGAAACCTGCTCTGCTCTGTTGCTATTTGTGGGTTGCATGTAAGTGTCAGTGGTGTCCCTCTTCTGGAATGCTCTGCTGTGTGCCTCAGGCCATATCTCTTCCATTCCTGAAAGTTTTCAATTTTAAGTGGCCCATTGCTTGTTAACTTTAAATTACCATTGCTTAAATTGGAAGCATTGGAGATCCCAAATCTTGACTCTCATGACAAAAACAAAACCATGACAACTGCTCCCTTTGCAGCCAGGAAGGCTGCTCTCATACTCAGAGCTAAAAAAATTATTATGCTAAATAAGATGCAAAATAATGTGGCACTACAATCTTTAGCCAGACTGATAAGTGATGTGCAGGAATATGATGGATGAACAAGTAAACAAGTCCAAATTCCACTAAATGCAGTTTTGGATAACCCAATATATGCTTCAAGTACAGAACATCCACTAAAGCCAAGGTCTGAGGTTACTTCTTCAGCCAATTTTTGCACTTTCGAAGATAAGCATGATACTCAATTAAAATGTTGCCTGCCTCTTCAGCAGCATGTTTTGCATTCTGTCACAATGCTGTTATGACACTATAGGCATTTAGGAGCTTCTTATTATAGCTATTTTAGTTCCTGCTAAGTTTTTTCTGGACTTCTCCCAAGTTTCAACTCTTCACTCTAAGCTTGCCTTTGTAAATTGATGTCATTGTGAGGTGCCTCAAAATATTCGACATGCTTGTGCTCTATTCACATTCTCCTGGGATTATTCAAGGGAACTGATGAAGTAGCCTATAAAAGCTAAACTTTCCATTTATTAATTTTCGCAAGACTCCTACCATTTCCCTTCAAAACTAAGTGAATATGGGCAGAATTTGCCATTCCTAATCCATAATGCTTTAATAATAAGAAACAAACAAATAAGTATCAATTTGTAATTTATTGGGACACCTCTGTGAGGCCTCAAGTATTTTATAAAAATATTTAAAGACAGCAGCTTCTCATGCAATATCCCAGAGTGATGTACAACAAAATATACAAAACAGTTAAAATACAATTTAAAACCATACAGAATGATTATAAAAATAATCCACTCATCTTAAAAGCTTAAACCACTGACTAGGCTTGTTGACACAATAAAAGTCTTCAATACTTTTTCTTTAGGTTAGAAGTGAGGGTGCCTGCCAAATCCCTGCTGGAAAACCTGATTTCTAATCAAAGCCAGTTTGTTGTCCCACATGGTCCAGAAGCTTAACAGCACTCCATGACCTTAGTGATGGAGCTGTGATATAAGGGTTTAGGTTATCCTTAAAGGTATCCTAATTGTTTAGGGCTTTGTATGTAAATACAAGACCCTTGAACCTGGCTCAGTGGTATATGGGCAGCCAGCACAGATGTTTTAACAATGGTGTTGCATGCTGTTGCCTGCCTGACCCCGTCAGCAATCTAGCCAATACATTCTGCACTACCTGCAGCTTCTTAATCAGGCCCCAAAGCAGCCAAACATAGAGCACATTGACAGATGGATGAAGCCTGCTTGAAGCTGAGTTGCTACCACAGTCTGATGGCCCTTTTGTGCCATGCCTAAAGGACCCAGGCCCCACCCCCCTGCCCAAGTCCAGACTCGGCCTGGTTCAGTGTTGGGTTGAGCAAAGAGTGATAACCATAGCCTTGTAGCCTGTTATCCTTTTTGTCAAAAAGGAGTAAAAAGGTTTCAACTTTTGCAGTCAAAAGCTCGGTAATCCTAAAATTTGGCAGCATGACTAGCAACAAGCATATTCAGAGGCTGTAGGAACCTAAGCAACTGACCCAAACTGAGTCAAACCATTGGGTCATCCCACCAAGTGCTTTCCACATTAGCTGATAGTGATCCTCCGGGGATCTACTTGAGCATGGTGGAAACCCTTCATACAAAGCATGTACTCTCCCACTGAACAAGTAATTTGTACAAAGCATAGAAGCATAGTATTTTAGAGCTGGAAGGGACCAAAAGGATATTCTAGTACAACCCCCTGCAATGCAGGAATCTTTTGCCCAATGTTTGAAGCATTTGTCAACATATCCATTCTCATTGTGACTGTAATTTCCATTGTCGTTTCTGTCACATTATAGATCCATTTATATGAACTTTGCACAGTCAGTGAGCATTGTCAGTGGAATGCAAGATAGTAGTACCCTTGTTAGAGCAGGGAGGAGTGAATTAGAAAACACATAATTGTGACTGAGCCAGGGAAGTTAGGAATTCAGAATGCTGTCCATCCAACATTCACCTGATAGTTTTGGCATGCCCTTAATGGTTACTCATCATCATCTGTAAAAGCTGTTGTATAAAATAATAATGAAGTAATAATGGCTTTCAGGGTTGCTTGGTGGATAAATGAAGTAAGGTTTGAAAGTACATTGCATATTAAAAGCCTTAAAATTACCAATAGACATGATTTTCTGTACAGACGGGTACAATACTCCATGAAGTTTAACTGTTCTTGCTTTAAAAAAATAGCATTTATTTCAGGAGGATACAAAAGCACAAATACAATATATTATATTATGTGCTTTGATAGAATTTCTTTTTCTTCTTTTTAACTTTAATTTCATAGTAAATGAGTACCTTTAATGAAACAGTATCCTAATTAATTAATATTGATGTGCTAGTATTTGTATATTCCTTCAAGGGATACGCAATTATTACCAGGCTTTCCACCAAACATACTGAAGCTTTGTTTCCTTCTCTTGTCTTAATTCTGACATGGCAGCAAAGAACAACATACAGGCACAAGCCCACAGCCTTCAGAATTGAATGACAGCAGCCTGCCCTTTCAGCTTCGGCTCAGAAGGAGGGGCAAATTGTAAGGAGGCCCCTTTCCTCTGAGTCCTTGATCTGAGAGGAAGAATACCCCATTGCACAGTAAGGGAAAGAACTGGCCTTGGAGAATGTGTGACTCAGGTGTTCATTCTCTGTGCCTAATTTGTCTCTCCCATTGGGTCCTTAAAACTGTGAGGGGAAATATCCTCTTGCAATTTAAAGAGTGATGATGAATTGGAAGAATGGTCCTTGAAGGCATTATCTAAGCCAGTTCCTTCCTCTCACCCTCAAAGATGGGCTTTTTCAGAGGCCAAAGCTAGAAGAAAATAACCCTCCCCACCTTGTCCAGCCAACACAGTGCCTTTAGTGCTGCAGTTCCAGGGAGGAAGGTTGCTTGTTTTATTTATGCATTGAGCCCATCAACCTCCCACAATGGCTTCATGCATGAAGAAAATAAGAGCAAGCTCACACAGCTCAAGAGTGGCCAGGTATCAGGTGTCCTGCTTAATACTGGATGGTTTGGTTTTTCTAGAGCTTTCTGGACCCGTGTCCTCTTTTCCTAGATGTCTGTAAACCATGTTCAAGGAAGGGGGTTCTAAAGTAGTCAGTTGTCAGTGGCTTTTTCTTTTGTTAATGTAATAAATCAGAAAGCTGGCAGCCCTGCTGCTACTGCTGCCATAGTGTACTACTACTACTACTACTACTACTAATAATAATAATAATAATAATAGCAGCATCTAATGCTCCTGGGAAATGCCAATACACAATGACATACTGTTGTTTCCCTTTCCTGGGACATTGTATGGAAAAGCAAATGGCTGACATTTGTCATTGGAATTGGAAAGGATGGTACATCATCATGTACACTTCCTTCCCAATAGCATTTGTGTGTGTACCAACTCTCCACCATCCAGTCCCAGGGTGGGTTATGTACAGCTCCATACAACACGTAAAACCATGTACTATGTAAACATTGCTAAATCATAAATTAAATTGAATCAACAGCATTCAGAAAGAGTGACAACGTAACAATTTGTGCAGTGTGGCAGCAGAACTATGCAATTTCCCCTGTTTTCCCCTACCCCCTTTGTTATTGATGACGTCTCTCCATAAGTCTCTCTGCAGGAAATTGGCAAGTGGCTGGAACAACTCATTGCCTCCACCCCAAATGTCACACCATGTGAAGGCTGCACATTCAGGACAGTGGTTCTCAGCTGGTGGTCCATGGACCCCAGGGGGTCTGTGTAACCCACCCAGGGGGTCAGCGGCCCATTCACATAACAAAAACTACCAGAGAGATACTAAAGTTTTCAACAGTAGGGGGTGCATGGCTTGGTTTTTGAAAAATGGGTTCTGCATTGGGAACCACTGATTTAAGAGATAAATTGCAGTGTATATAAGCATTAGTCTTGGACCTGCAGAACTTGAGCTTGGATAAGTGCAGCCTCCCTTCCTGCTTAGCCAACACAAGGAGCCCTTGATTAGGATAACTATGAGTACCCCTTCCTATCATTTCTCTGCAAAATATCATTTTGTCAGTAGAGAAAGGCTGATTTTTCATTACTGGAAAGATAGTGAGTAGACGAGGATTTGGGCTCTGAAAACGCATTTACTGCTAGCCAAGTTTCACCAGCACACCCTCATCAAACAGATCCCTTTGATGGAAAGGATGGGTCTTCTGTTTCACCATCCTAATTCCAGGATGGAAAATGAGTCACTCATAGCAAGATAATAAATTGCCGCAAAAAAGTTGAGGTGTTGTACAGACACTCTGTAAAAAAACCCCACAAACCTGTTTTCAAAGTTCTTTTTATCACAGATTGGCGCAGAGAAAATAGAAAGTGTATTTCATTTTAAGCATAAAAGCTTTTTCTGTAAAATACATTGCTATTGTATTGTGTATACATTAGCATCTTACATACAGAGAAAAATATATTAAGCTGCAAATAATAATAATAATATCCCCAAACAATTAAAGTAAAAAATGTTCTGGTAATTAACTATTATTTTTCACAAAACTAGTCTAATTATGTATCAGTCATGCTGAAATGAAAGGTCAATAACTACAGATGCATAATTTCCTTCTGATAGATTGCTGTTTGAAAATAGGTTTATGACAATTATGTGATTAATTTCCTTTTATTAAATAGCATTATGAAACTTCATGATGCATTCATCTGTTTATTACTGTTTCTTTTTCTGTTTAGTTAGAATTTAATGGTGGATGCAATCTAACCTCAGTAGAAAATCTAGATAGCTAGACATTGCCTTTTAAAATAGTCCCCGATTGCGTGTTAATTCTGTAGTGTCTGTGAATTCTGGGTGGTGAATAATCTCACACACATTCCTTTTCAGTCAACAACACCTCATCTGTATCAGAGCAAATCGGCAATTCATGTTCCCTGTGCTGGATAAGTAATAGTATTGTGCATTGTTTCTGAGAGGTGTATATTATTATTTCTCAATATTAGCTCCCAGCCTTAGTTTGGAGCTTATACAACCAAGAAGAATACAAAAAAGCTAAAGATTATGAAACACTTTACACAATAAAAGTGGTGTATAAAGTGGTGTTTAAACTGATAGTATTTGCCTCCTTCGCAAACCTTGAATCTTTCTGTTACATATCAGCCATCTAACCGTAAGATGCTCTTTAACATGGTAAGTGCTCCTAGTTCTGAGCATAGAAAATGAATGGGCAGTCAAAAGAACTTATAAAAATATACATTTTGATTGCAGAATGAAAGATATGTTTTCGTTGCAATCATTCATCACTATATTTGTGAACTTCCCCTAATATTTCAATTGACTAATTCAGAAAGGCTACAAGAAAGATTTTAGCTGATAAATTAGATGGGGGAGAGATGTCCTATGTCTTCTTGAACAGATACTTTTGTTACATTGTCACCTTTTAAAGGAAACTTATAGAGCTTCCATAAGCGACTAGGGTTTTTTCCTCTTTAGAGAGCATTTAATGATGAGTGCAATCTAACCTCAGTAGAAAATCCAGGTAGCTGTGTTTGGGTTTATTAAATTTGTGTATCTCTTCCCACTAAAATGTGCCAAAGCGACTTACAATCAACTAAAATATAGTAACTGATTACCTAGCTAGATCATTTTCTTTTAAAATGGTCCCTGATTACGTATCAATTGTATGGTACCAGTGGTGCTTAGGAAAGTTTGCTTATTTTATAATAAACATTATTGAACAGTGAGTTACAGAGGCCGATTCAGGA
Source organism: Podarcis erhardii (assembly GCF_964252035.2). Taxonomy (NCBI): domain Eukaryota; kingdom Metazoa; phylum Chordata; class Lepidosauria; order Squamata; family Lacertidae; genus Podarcis; species Podarcis erhardii. The sequence continues at coordinate 54,383,955 of NC_138500.1, forward strand.
TACCGTCTATTTATGTAGTTCCATTGATGTCTGTATCCTTTGAAGCCTACAGTCAGAAGAGCTACAGACTTGAATTGGCTTTTATTTGCAGTACATTTGCCAGCATTTCCAATTGTTCTGCAGAAGAAAGTTGAGAGCAAGGTGGTTTGAGGACTTGGACTCACTGGAAAAAAAGAGGGTGCCCTACGCCTTTTCCAGATTGGCTACAGTATTTCACAACAGAAAAATAAAAACACAGTACACATGCCACCAAATAAAATATATTTGAATTGAAACCACCATAGAAGACTGGTCCAGGTTAGCCAGATATTTATCAGAAGGAGAAAAAGGTGTACTGTAAGCCCTCTGAAAACATTTCAAATATAGTTGTAGGTCTCCTATGTGAGATAGGTGTATGACTTTTTTGCTAGCTCCACCAGACTCTTGTAAGATATGAATCAGTGCAAGCGCCTTCTGGTTCAAGAGTAGTTTCTGGTTTCAAGCAGTGGCCTATCAGTTGCCTTTCTTTTCTTTTTCTTTTTTTAATGCTTTATTAATTTTACAAAGAAAAACAATCACCAAAAACAATAAAAACTCAATACAAATTGCCAAGAAAAAAATTAGATTCATACATAACAGATTCCATTATGACTTCCAATCACCCTAGTGCGGTTTCTAAGTTACATTTTCGACTGCACACTTTCCATTGTATCTCCTAAAGTGTCTCAGTTGTAATTGGTTTTGTAAAATTTCCTACTTTCATGCAGGGGTCAATCCAGACCTGGCAAAGAATTTAGATTTTTACAATGTTCTTTTAGGTATACTCTGTAAGTATCCCATTTTCTATTAAATGTTTGTTCTGTAACATCTCTAAGTCTTCCTGTCATTCTTGCTAACTGTGTATTCTAGCATTTTCGTCTGCTAGTAGGAATAGATTCTCCTTTCCATTCTTTTGCTATTAAGATTCTTGCTATTGCATACATAAAAATTCTCCTTAGACTTTTTGGAATATCGTTACTCATTATACCCAGCAGAAAGGCTTCAGGCTTTTTCTGGAAAGAAAATTTAAACATTTTCTGAAGCTCATTATATATTATATCCCAAAATTCTATTATTTTTTTTACAATTCCACCACATATGGATTATTGTGCCTTCCGCCTTTCTGCATCTCCAACAAATGCTTGACCTGGTTTTATACATTTTAGCCAGTTTTGAAGGTGTTAGGTACCAATGGTAAAGTATTTCCATAAAATTCTCTTTCAAATTATAGCATATGGAGAATTTCAAGTCCTCACTTCATAATCTTTCCCATGCTTCCATTTGAATGTTGTAGCCAAAATCTTTGGCTCATTGGACCATTACCGATTTTACTTCTTCCTCCTTGACTTCCCAGTCTAGGAGGAGTCTGTACATTTTAGAGAGTGGTTTTTCTTTAATTTCAATTAATTCTTTCTTGAATCTTGATAGCTCTGCGGAAAAGCCCTTCTGTTTGTCTTTTTGGAATGTCTCATTTAGCTGGAAATATTGTAGCCAGTCTGTTAAGTGGGTTTTAGCTTCAGCCTATTTTCCTTCTCTTCCAATAAAACTTTGCAAGTTGCCCAATTTCCTCTCATGTTTTTTTTCTTGACTGAGAATGCTTCTATCGGGGATAGCCACCATGGAGTTTTAGGTTCTAACAAGCCCTTATATTTAGCCCACACCATGTATAGCAATTTTCTTACCACATGGTTCAAAAAACCTTTGTGGACTTTAACCTTTTCATAGCCTAGATAAGTATGCCGTCCGTACCAATTATCAAATCCTTCCAGATCTAGAAAACCAGTGTTTTGTAACATCAACCATTCCCAGATCCAGGAGAGACGAGCCACCTCATGGTATTATTTCAAATCCGTCAGTGTGCCTTTCTGGTCCACACTCCCATTTTAAAGCCATCTAAACTAGTGGGACATATTACATTTTGAAGCAGTGAATTATATTTATGCAACAAGTTAAAGCTGCATTGTGTGAACATGCTTTTGCTAAGTCTGTCCTGAGCCTACTGTCAGTCAGCTTCATTAGATAACCCCAAGATCTCAAATTGGGGTTTGGCAGGGAGGATTGTCTTCATTTTCTCATTGTTGCTTACTGTAGTATTTGTCCACTTACATTTGCTTTTAAGCACTATTATCTCTTTCATGCTATAAAATAGATTCTACAGACTCTTAATTACAGTTGATATCTTTACGACTAAACAACAACACCATCTTTCTATTCTATCCTCAGTATTCTGTCATGATAGCCCTATCCAAGCATCCTACCACTCCTCACACATGTGATTCTGGTTGTGCGAAAGGAGGCTTGGGTGCACACTTCCTGATCACCTTCCCTCCTTCCCTTCCCTTGCTGCCACCATTCCCACATCCCTTCACAGTGGTGTTGCACCAGAGGGAGTGGCTCTTTTCAGAGGTAACAAGACATTTGAAACACTTTTTTCTCTCCATCACAGACTGGGAGGTGCTCCTCCTATCCTGGCACTGTGATGAATAGCAAAAACAAAGCTTTCCTCCTTCCTTATTACAGTACTAGAGTCCCGGGGGACCTCATACCTTAGTACTTTGTTAGGAAGAAACCCTCCCTCCTAGGCTGAGTGAATGGATTAAGTGTGCCTGCCCTCTGGAATGTGAGAGTGTATTTGCTTGTCAGCCCCCAACTTCATTTGGTTGTTTGCTTGTCTTCCTGTTTGCCTGTATGTGTGGGTGTATATTCTATCTCTGTGTGTGTGTGTGTGTGTGTGTGTGTGTGTGTGTGTCTGCATCAGTCCTGTGAATTTTGGCCACACCTAATGCTGGCATGTGGCCCTTGCAAGGTTGATTGAACCACACACAAATTTCACTTGCCCTCTGACTGTCCAGTGCTTTGGGAATTCCTTGAAACCTACCTGTAATTTACCATTCTGAATATTTAGGAACACACTAGACATTATGTTAAAAGCATTTTTAACTAACATGCTTGAAACTGGCCATGATTTTAAAAGAAAGGAAACAAGTAGTTTCAAGCGTTCCTGATTCTTAAGCAGGATGGCAGATAGGGAGAGGAGCAAGTCTTTCCTCCCATGCACATTTCTCCTGAAAACCCCCCTCTGCTGCCAAGCCTATTGTTTGACACCAGAGAGTCTGTTTGCTGAAAACACTGGCTTGAGGGTTAATATTCGGTGGAAATATGGCGTAGGAGCAAAAGGATTTATTTTCTTTTAAAAACACACACACACCCTGGACAGTGTCTACTATCTAAAGAAAGAGAGATGACTAGTTCAGAGCATTCTATTTTGAATAAGCTTTTAATCCAGAAGTTATGCCCTCACTGTCACCTGCAACTTCCTTTCTCACTTTTCTACCTCACATTGGAGCATTAATACCACAAGTTCCACCAGAGACCCGTGGGGACCCCTCCATTTATTTCCCTCTATTGTGATGTTGTTCATTTATTTATTTTTGTAGTGCTTTCTGTTTTTGAGTAGCTATTGATCATTAAGGAGACCTATCCTCTGATCCCATGAGTTTGATGTTGTTGTTTCCTTTCCCCATGAGCTGCTGTTCTCGAACTTTGTTTAAAAGCTTTCTGAGTCCCAATAACATACTGCACACCAGTTCAACAGATCTGTTGCTGAAACCTGTCATCTGTCTATTCTAAAAGCTCTCCTTTACAGACACCATATTGATTCTAGTATGGCATCTGTTTTCCCTCTGTCAGGCTGCATTCACACAGCAGATTATTCAGTTTTCCTGACATTTCCCTAACTGCTAATTTCCACATTATATTTTAGCTTTCACACGACATAAAAACCACTTCCAGAAATATAGTGGAATATAGTTCAAGGTTAGCACTCATTTCCATGTTATTTGCAGACTTTTTTTTTTATTCTAGAAGCCTGTTACATGGAAATGTGCAGTAAACGTGCACTGTATCCACTATATTTCTGGAATTGGCTTTTACATTCTGTGAAAACTAAAATATAATGCAGAAATTAACAGTTAGGAAAATGTCAGAAATACTAAATGGGCCTTTGACCTGATACAGCAGGGCTCTGCTTATGATAAATCGCAAGTTTTGTGGGCTATTGTACATGTTTTGACTGCACTACTTTTATTAGTATTTACAGTGGCACCTTGGGTTATGAATTTAATTTGTTCCAGAGGTCCGTTCTTAACTTGAAACAGTTCTTAACCTGAGGTGCGCTTTCGCTAATGGGGCCTCCTGTTGCTGCTACACCGCTGGCACGCGATTTCTGTTCTTATCCTGGGGCAAAGTTCTTAACCTGGAGCAACCACTTACTGGTTAGCGGAGTTTGTAACCTCAAGAGTCTGTAACCCGAGGTAACACTGTAGTAGGGCTAGCGATTACTCCAGGTTTCCCAAATCTGGTATACTTAAAATGTTTTAGACTACAACTTCCCATCATCTATGACCATTGGTCATGCTGGCTGGGTTTAATGGAAATTGTAGTTCAGATATCTAGAGGGCACCAGATTGAGGGACACAGGGTTAGGCCAATAAACCCCCAAATTTTCTAGATCCTTTGAAAAAGATAGTTGGCCTTCTAATGTTATGGAGTGTGTGTGTGTTGTTTATCTTTTGATAGACAATTTCATGTTTGAATTACTGTGTGAAATTAATTGTTTGAGTGTGAGTAACTTTCCAACATCTTGTTGTATTAAGACTGATGTATATAATTCGTTTATATCCCAGTAGGTCCCCTGTTTCACTGGTTTGTTGTCCTACAACACATTGGCTGGTTATTTGATTTTTGTGTTTGATTTAAATAAATGTTTACTATGAGTGTTTGTATCTCTGAACATAAGAACTGTATTGGATCAGGCCAACGGTACCATGCAGTTCAACACCCAGTTTCCAATACTGGCCAGACGGGCAACATTGGTCAACCAGGAAGCCCACAACCAGGGCCTGAAGACAAACAATCTCCATTTGTTTTCCCTTGAGCAATTGCAGTTCAGAGATATTTTGCCTCTGAACTTGGAGGCAACATTCACCGGTCTCAGCTAATAGATGTGATGGCCACTGGAAGAGTGTTTTTTTGTAGTACAGTATATATTGAATACTGCAGATTATACTCAAAGAAGTTTACAACAACCTTGCTGTCCAGTATTGGACCCTTATTTCATGCTTGGACTTGGGCTGGAGTTGAGAGAGTACAACAACCCACAGTGCTATTTTTTTTTTTGCTTTTATCCCTCAATAGCAGGTTGGGCTGAGGCGGCAGTGTAGTTCGCTGTTATACTCCTTTGCAGGTTGGAGGGTAGCTTGCAGCAGCCGTGCACTATAGTTTATTGTTAATACTGCAGGCCATAGGTGAAACTGAGGCTGCTTTGGACGCCTAGTAAAACAAAAACAAAAAAACCTGAATCTCTCAAGTTGCAGCAAAGGTCAATTTACTTAAATTGCTTCCACACAGACCTCCTCCTCATAGGCCAAATCAGGCATTCAGAAGCCTCATGCTCCATTGACTTTCATGCAGACTGGTTGCACTTTAAAATGCTCAGAACATAATGAGCATGTTTGTACTTGAAGTGGAACCCAAGTTAGAGTACCAACCCCTGGTTTTGTCCTTTTTGCTTCTTCAGCCATAAGCTCAGGCAACACACACAGTAATACACTGCATTATTTTCTTGTGGGGGCCTCACTTGTATTTTCTCTGAATTGTAAAAAAGAAAAAAGAAACACCTGACATTCTTTGATCATTTTGTAGAATCTCTTGAACCATTCTGGATGCTTTACCTTTTTCCCTTATTGCTTTGTCACTTAGGCTGTGATGCTTTGTTGCTGGGCTTCCCACTTGCTCACAGTCATTCTTGTATTTGGAGCTTTGCAGGTACACACTGCAAAGTAACAACCAGGACTTTCTTCTCTGTATGACCGTCATTAACATGACTCTGTGGTCAGTGGGAATGAAATGGGAGATCACACTTCCTCCACACAGATCCCCTGTAAGGTCAAACATGAGGGTGGGGCAAAAGCTGCTGAACCAGTTCTGCAGGAAAGAAGCCACTCCCACTGATGCCAGTAGTAGCTGGTGTGCATGCGCAGTAATGCAAAAACTCCAAAAAGTCAGCATAAAACTAGTCTCCGAAATCCCGGAGCAAAGGCTTAGAAGTAGTGGTATCAATATAAGCGTGGATGAAAGAGAGGGAGAGAGAGAGAGCGTGCATCACCAAGCAGGCAAGAAGCAAAAATACTGGTTTAAAAACCCACCTTAATGCAGATCAGCCCAGAGTTAGATGGACCCATGATCTGACTCACTATAAGGCAGCTGTATGAGTTCATATAACTAATCCTCTTTCCATTTTTAAATTAAATTTGACTGGTATTCAACTTTCTGGGCAATTATTCACTCAAATAGATGCTGAATTTGATAGTGTTCTGGTCACTGTTTCCAAGTGGTTTGAGACATCTTGCGCCATTCTTGCTTAAAAGAGCCTATTTTTACATTATATAGTAAAAGTTAAAATATTCCGTAACAAAATGGAGAATAAAAATAATCTCTTATGACAAGTCTTCCTCCCCCCCCCCTTCCTTCTGGTTATCTGTAAAGTATACGCCCATTGTCAGTTTAACAGGGTAGTGCTTGTATAAACATTCTTGTTTCGCCTGTTCCATGTAATAGTTTCTTGTATCGTATTTCTTCTGACCCCGCTATCTGAAACCAATTATAGGAGATCCATTTGGGCTGCATCTATTTTCATAAGGAGCCCAGGCAGCAGAGATGAATATCAACATCAAATATGATTCTGAGTGCTTTGTTATTTATGTTTCAGAGAGATTTTGTAGCCTTCAGCTCTCAAGAATGTGTCACGCTGTGCTGTTTATACATTGAAGATATTAATGGCCATAGATGTCATTTTTCATTTTAACATCTCAAATGCAACAGGCTGATAGGTTAAACATTCCTGTTTTTAACGAAACAATATGAATGACATCTGTTTTCTTTTAGAAAAAAAATCAAAAAAGAGGAAAACAACATATTTATAAAATAATTCAGTAATTTGTACATATTAAACAATTTCAGTCCTGCCTAACACCAAAAAAGAGGTGTAATTAAAACATGTAAAAATGTAGCTCCTGAATATGCACGTAACAGGAACTTGTATGTATACACAGAATCTCAATAACGCTTAGCTGTAAAATCCAGAGAATCACACTGGCTCCTAAGATTTACAAATCTGGTTAAATATATTATTATTATCTGTTTAAGGTTTTACAATTATCAAGAGTATATCAGTTTATTTGTATGTTGCTTACAAGTTTAGGAGTCACAGCAATATTTACCCGTAAATAGTGTGCAGTAATGTGTTCCCAAAGCCACATGATCAATATTTTGTGTAATATTGCCTGTTCTGGACACCTGTTGTCCAGAATGGTATTATAACTATAATCCAAATCCTCAGTGGCTTTATTGTTTTAAGCTGTCACATGTTCCATACTTTTACTGAATTAGATTGCTTTGTTAAGTAAAAATGCTACTTAATTCCACACAGATGTTTTTGGAATTTGGACATGACCACCCCACAAACCTCTAAACTGCTACTCATTTCTAAACTGCTCGTTTTCAGTGAAAATTTGCAATTTGTTTCATCAACCCATTTTGCAAGTTTTTGCTAATTGCGTTAAAGGGCAGACAGATCTTCATATAAGTTTACAGAATGGGAGACTGGACCTTCTCAGTACTGTAATAGTGCAACCCTGGACTTTGGAGCGCTTTCCCCAGGAAGGCATGTCTGGCGCCAAGTTAACTATCATTTCTGCACCAGGAAAATCATTTTTATTCTTCCAGGCTTATGGGCAGCTTTAATGATAGCTGCTCAATCCAGGCTTTAGTGTGTGTTTACTAATATTATATACAGTTTTAATTCTTTTCTCATGTTTTCTTATATTAGAGATACTGCAAATTGTTTTGAGCCCCCCCCCCATGTAAGTATATGATACTTAAATGATACACAAATCTTACCAAATCAAATTATCCTCAGTTTTGAAAGATGCACTAATTCCATCATATACTAAGCAGTGACAAATTCCATACATCATTCATAGCTCACTCATTTATCATGGATTTAATATGAGTAAGTGAATTGACAAAAGGAGAATTTAAGGTACTCGTCTCTATTTGTTTACCATACATACTTGCATAATTTTATTTATATGTCTCCTTTCCATAGTTCAAACCATGCTCAAAGTGAAAAAATACATTACAACATAACAAAAGCAGCCATAAACAATAAATAAAACACCAGAAAAAACACAACCAAATTGGAACAGCTCCCAAATAAATCATAAGATCCAAAATAAAGATACAAAAATATCAATAATAGCAACAACCCGCACAACAGAAACACTTAAAGCCCAGCCCAAGAGTCTACAACCGCAATCTGTATTTCTTACAGTATTCCAGTTGTCAGCTTTTCTAAGATACCCTTTCATACAAATTTAACATTTTAATTCGCATTTAGCGATTGAACACACAAGTTTAAGACAGGAGAAGGGTGCTCCTTTTGCATATAAAATATCCCAGGTTCAGTCCTTGGGGTTCCAGGTAGGAAACCCCTCCAGTAACATGGAGATCCACTTTCTGTCAGTGGTAGAGCATCATTCCACACCCTGGTGTCCCCCAAATGTTCTGAACTACAAATTTCATCAGCCACAACCAACATGACCAGTGGTCAGGAATGTCTAGAACATCTGGAGGGCACCAGATGAGAGAAGTTCTGAGCCAGGTGGCCCAATGATCTTTTTCAGTATAAGGCAGCTTCCTGATAGGGGCATGTGCCATGGTTGTTTTGCTTTCATTTCTTACATGCACATTGCTGAGACTGGCTCCTTGTTCTGTAAACCAGGGATTGCTGTAAACCACTGTACCAGATCAAAGGGATGGAATGAGAAGCTGTCAGAGGTTGTGTGCACATTACAGTTTACTCTACATCAAGTGTGCTCCATTGCTAGGTTTGGAAGCCACATACACACAATATTAGCCACATCCATATTGATGCTGTAGCTTCTTGAGAAATGCTGCTGTTTGGTGCATTTCCCCCTTCCATCCAATTAGAAGACGTAAGCCATATTCGCTTTGCAGTTAAGCCAAGGGGTGTACATTAGAGACACCAGCAGATAGGTGCACAGATGACAGCTTCATGAATAGGTGTTATGGGGGAGCTTTCCTCAGGTGGGGAAAGCAAACAGGTAATGTGCATCGGGGTATAGACACCTCTTCCTCCTCTGTGCTTTGCACGATGCAAATGTGCTTTGAAACAGGGGAAACAGCCTCATGGTGTTTTAAGCTGCCAATGTGTACATAGCCTGGGAGACAACCTTGGCCATATTCTTCTCCTAAAAGCCCACTGCCCCATCCCTTGATGGTGCTTCCAAGCCTCCACGGTACTACTGTAAACCTGTAGCTACCACTCTGCAATCTAAAATATTTTTTGGCTTAATATAGGCAGACATCTCTTTAGGCTCAGGAATAAATGAGAGGCCTGCCTTTCCTCAGCAAGCTTTGTGATCCTCTTTTAAAATCTGTTGCACTTGAATTTAAAGCAAGCTAGGGTGGTTTCATAGGGCTCGTTCTGGTCTGCAATTACTTGAAAAACCCAAGAAAACAGCAAGAGGATTGTTGTGGGTATGCGTCAGCCACGTACTGGTGCCTTTTACAGGCGGACAAATCTGTGTTCTTAGGAGCTGGCGATAGTGCGTGCAGTTTGTTTACTTTGGTTTGCTGTGTCTGCGTGCTTTCTCAGAAAACTTGTATGGAGCCAGACTGTAGCAGCCCTCTCTCTGTCTTTTCATAATTGATCAGGGGATGACTGCTTTCCCTGAGGGTTAAGACGTGGCAACTTTTTCTGTTTGCTCAGCATCTCAATGCAGTAGTTCAAACATTGTTCATACCAGCTGGCAGTGTAATGCCATATGCACATCTTGTCAAAGCAACTGTTGTCATGGCTACTGGAAACTATCTTTAAAAAAGCAGCTCATTTGAGTCTAATCAGAACTATACCTTTCTTTACCAGTTTGGCAATTTTAGGGTGCATACTGTTCAGGTAATCATTGCTCTGTATTTGCAAATAGTTTTCTGTGCCAGTTCTACAGAAAATAAAATAAAACGTAGTTTTAATATTTTCAGATCACAAAGTAGCAACTTACTGGATTTGTTATATGATAGAAAAGTGAATGAAGGAGGCTTAGTAGTTTCTTATAGTTGGTTTTGAAGGGTTCCTTTAAAAAAAAAAAAAAAAAGACTTTACTATCCACATTAGTTGTTCCGCTTGTGTAGACCACATTTTAAAGTTAGCTATTTTCCTGGTAATTGGCATCTTTCTCTTGTGCACAGTTTTGTTTTACTTAATTCAAATGCAAAGATTTTTTTTAATGCTATATTTTGATTGCAGTGCTATCACCCACAGAAGCTAATCTGATTGGCTAGGTAGTGATTTCTTTGTTCTCAGAGTTTACGAAGAATGCAAATGAAAGCCTCTTAATTTTATTTGGCATTAAAACTCCACTTTATTTTGTCAAACAAGAGGTTTCCCCTTGAATTGTAAGTACAAAAAAGTGTTTTTAATCTTCAATGAATATCCTTATTAATTCACTTTCAAGATAATCTGATGTTGATTCGTCAAATTTAATTACAGCTTCCGGTAACACTTGAAGTCTACTGCTTTTGCTTAAAAATTGTAATATGAAAATGCAAATTGAATGATGATTTACAAGGGTGTGAGCATTTTAGCTGAACACTTAAAGACAAGTTCCTTGTGGAGATGAGGCTATTGATGCGGTTTATGATTTTTCCTCTTCAAGCACTTTATACAAATTAATGCTATTTCCTTGAGGATTTGTTGCACATATATACTTTTTCACAATATTTCGCATAAGTACTTTCCATTTTCTTTAAACACACCAAGAAAATTCCACATAAAGTCTTCTGTTTTCAGATTGTATAAGGGAAGATCAAATTATGCTTGAAAGTTAACATGGGGTAAGTTACAAGCAATAACATTTTCAATTAAATGTTCAAAAATGATTTACCTTGATATTGTATTTACTTGCAGGCTTTGCAGGCAGCCAGACAGCTGCTTTTACAGCAACAGACAACTGGGCTGAAATCTCCCAAGAGCAGTGATAAACAGAGACCATTGCAGGTTAGTAAATCATTCTTTACATCTGAGACCTAATCGCTGTAGCACTCAAGTACACCTAAATATAGGTATACAGCTGTACCTTGTTGCATTCTTGCATATTTACATTTTTGCAAATGGCTTTAGCTTTACTATTAGAACTGTAATTTATTAAGAAACGTTACTACGCAAGAAGAACCCCTTTTATAGAAGCTTGTACTGGCTTAAAAGGTCACACAGAGTGAAGCAGAACAATCTCGGGTCCAACAGGCGCTATACAAATAATCTTCCTACAGATAGCTGGGGAATTTTGTGCACATTCTTCACTCTGAACACTTGGTTGTAAAGTGGCAATTTTTCAGGAATGGAAAGCTTTCAGAACAATTATCTGAATATGCAAAGAGCAACCCCTCCTGCTATTAGAACGATGTATTTTATCGAACTGGTTGTGTGTTAAGGGCTCCCCCCGCCCTTTCTTCATATTGTGTAAGGATCCAAAAAGAATGTTTTTATCATGTGCTTCAGCTATTGTTCATAATATTTAATAGAAAAATACATACAGATTATAAATATAAATCTTGTTAATCCGATGAGGATAGTGGTGGTTTTTTGTTTTGCTTTTATGGTTGTTTATAAATGACTTAGGTGACATAGCAAAAGGAGTGGAACCAGGCCCTGCTGTCAAAAGCTAGTTCTTACTTGTTTTATGTGAGCCAAATATTTGTTATTTCACTGCTGAAAAATGGAAGGTTCTTAAAGTGTGCATATATTCCTAGGAGTAGTAATAATGTTGTTCTTCCTCTCACAATACAACCCATGCTTTTCTTTACTTCCCTCATAAGTATAGAGAAAGTTTTCAAGCTGATGCCATTGTATCTAAACAGGCATTTGAGTGAATTCAGTGTTTCACTTTCTTTTAAACCAAAGGCTGATTGAAATGTTACAGGCACTGCATGCAGGCTGCCAAAAATGACTTCTAGGTGACCGTGCTTCATGTGATATTTGAAATGTTTGAAAGCCACTAACCATGTGGTTAGCCGTAATCACAGGGAGTCTCTTTATGCTGGTGCCATGCTGTTGGTAGTGGGGTGGGGAGCCTGCGCTGCCAGCGAAATTGTTTTGAGATGCTTAAAGTTGCCACATGGAACGCTGCTGTGTAGAGGTGATTTTTGACAACTTCCATGTGGGACCAAAATGAGAAGTAGAAAATAGGATATTTACTAGGGATGGCAAATATTTTCTGTGGAAACTAGTAATTGGTATTGGGGCGGGGGGATTTGAACCCTATCCAAAAGAAAAAAAGCTTTCAGAGTTGTACAAATACTGACTTTCCCAACCCTGAGAACATTATTTTCCTTTGGTTCCGTGCCATTTAACCCCTAGGTTGCTGCATTTGTCTCCTTGCTGGCTAGTCACGTATATGATCCCACCCAATCATGTAGTGAATGGCGATTGTGTCAAAATGTTGCATAGCTAAATTTGGTGTAGTAATAATAATAATAATAATTTATTACTTGTACCCTGCCCAACTGACTGGGTTGCCCCAGTCACACTGGGCAGTTGATGGTGCCACTGACGACAAGTGAAGACAACATAAATAAATAAGTGGACATTTCCCCAGGGGATGCTGAAATTTTGCTTGGAAAGAAGAGACATATTTGTTACTATTTGAAACTGTGAGTACTTTTCTCTCAGGGTTGCTGTAATACAGCTCTGTGCTAGACATGCATGGGGACAGGGATTCAGGGCCCTGGATTAGGGCATCCTGTTTGTGCTACATGAAGTAACACCTTACTCCAGGGAATCCATACACAAACGGAAGATCCATTGCTGATTATCTTGGGTCATTCACAGATCACTGTGTTGCTCTATGGACCTCTGAACTCTTATCTGCTGAAGATGATAGCCTTGCTGTTGTTTCAGGATGAAAGATGTGAGTAAAGAGCCTCTGATTTTCCCAGTGTTGCCTCTGCAATACTACGTAAAATGTAGCATCCAAAGTAGCCCTTACTTCAGCCTTTCAAATATTACTCCTTGAACAAATAGGATGTTAAAATGAATTCAGAAGTTGTTATCCGAGGATAACAGATGATGTAAAAAGAGAACACAAAGTCTTCATTCGAACTTCATGATAAACCATGGTTTATTTGAGTGGAAATGAGCCACAGTGAGCCCTGGTGTTGTCTGCTTCCCTGCCTTCCTTCTCTGGCGCAGCAGCAAGGAGGGATTTGAAGAAGTTTCTTTCATTTTTTATTAATCACAGTTTGTAGATGCATTCAGGCCTCACAGACAGTCATTGCTGGATGGGTTTGTTTGAAAGAAGCCAACTTCAGATTTTTCTGCAAACCGTAGTTAAGGTTTGCTATAGTTTAGGATCCAAATGTAACACTAAACTGCAGTTAAGCAAAATTAGAAGTAAAAGCTTGCTTTCTCCTTACAGCTACTCCAGAGGAGAGGGGAGGTAGACCTTGTCCCTATAATGAGGAATAAAGGAGAGCATTTACTGACTTCTAATTCTGAGTAAATGCAGTTATACTTTAAAGCTCTGATTTGTCTCTTAAGCTTGGTCTTCTAGTTAAGTAAGTTAAGAAATTAACTTAATATATTTATATGCATCTAACATAATTTGAATTGTGACACACATGGGGGGGATAGAGAATTTTATAACGAAACCTTGAAATTTATGTCAAGGGTTGGTGCTGAATATAGCCCACTGAGTCTGTCTCTAGACAACACCACTCTACCATAGCCATAGCCCTCACCAGTCCTGCTCATTGCTATTCTTAAATGTGTTTGCGTGGCTGGAAAGTACTTTGAACTGTGATAATGCCTCTTTCTTACCTTCATGGAGTTTGGAGAGATGTATGGGTGTGACCATGTAGAATCTTCTGACTTTTGTGTGGCTAGAATGCAATCTGCTGTACAAAGGTAGGCGTCACATCTATTGTTCCCCGCCTCACTATTCTTTATAGTCCCATCCACACTTACCTCTGACCCTGCCCACGCCCAACATATGGTTCCCAGATGTTTTCTCATGAGAGTACATGGCCCTCAGGCTAAAAAAAGGTTTGCCTCTCCTGGTTTATATATTTCTGATATTAACTGCAAATACAAAGCTCTGTGTTGTTCATTGGGTAGTGGAAATTTATATTGAATTTGTGACCCCATGGGTCACAAATAGTGACACTTCCTTTATTTTTGTTAAGCCATATTTAATGTTGACTTGTTCCAGTGTTTCACTGATGCAATTGTATTTTTAAAAGAACATTTAAAAGCCTGATGTGCTAGGATTGGTGCAGTCTTAAGCTGCAATCCTATACTCATTAAACTATAAATGTCATTGAACACAGTAGCTGCATTTGCACAATCAAATCCAGACCACTCAGCCCCTTTGCTCTGGCTTTGCCAGAAGCTGTTAACCATGATAGAGCCTGCTGGGGAGGATTCCTGATTGTATTGATATTCCTGGTTCACATGTAACAAGAAACTGTGGTTTGCTGTGGCTTCCTGGTTTGTTCCCTGCTCACACAAAGGGGTGAATGAAGTAGGAGTGAAGGGGATGTGTGCAAACACACTAAACTTGTGAATAATTTGGCTCATTAAGCGAGGATTTAATAGTGCAAACTGGGGTTGTGGGACTTAGGGTTACCAAAAGACAGGTACAGAAGGTACAGCTTGCAAGGCCGCCAGACTGATCTTTCATTTTTTTAAAAATCAATTCTTTAGCCCTTCTAAAAAGTTATGAAGCAAAATGTGCAGATACCCTTCTAAGTGATTTCTGTATGATGACCAAGCCTGTCTATTGTCACCATTCAGTATTTTTAGCCAATGAGTGAAATCAGAGCTGTGTTTTGGGGAAACAAGACAATAGGAATCCTTGTTTTTCCTATAAACCAGGATGCCTCATTCCTGTGGTGCTTTCATCTGAGATCAGGTACTCCCTATAAATTATTTTTTGCTAATTCTACCACATGCAAGTGGATGTTAACGAATCCCCCATTCTGTTCCCAATGACAGTGCAAAACTCACTCCTAGGTCAGTGGGTACAGAAGTGCAGCCTTGGTTTTGGTTTAGGGTTGGCATTGAGGGAAGCAGGGTTCTTGTGATTTTAAGAAGTGTGTGACAGGCAGAAATCCAACAGGTAAAGGTTTTTCTACTATGGAAATACAATTATAGGAAAAGCTTTACCCGTCCACATTCTGTTACACGTTTTATGATGCTTGCAACCACTGATTTATTTTGAGGGCCTCAACTCCACCTGCAAAAAAGGACATACATTTACCTACAACACAAAGCATATACACATTTTATATAAATCTATGTCCTCTACTACAGCCGGACTGGAGAGCCCAATTCACATACAGAGTGAACTGGGCCCAGAAAATCCTGTAAGCACCCCTTCTTACAATCTAATTTTTTTACTAGGGTGTAATCCCTGTTGAACACAGTGGAATTTACTTCTGAGTAAATACGCATATAGATTCCAATGTTAAGAGTTTTAATCCAGAAGTAATCCTCAATGAACTCAGCAGAAGATTCTCAGAAGTAAGCGGGTTTAGGATCAGATTGAAGTAAATGAAGAGGACCAGCATACCCCATCAGCATCTTAAAGGGTTTCATATTAATGTGTTTCTAATTTCCTCTGTTTTGGCACAACTGACTGATCTGGCAAATGGAGACAGGTTGGAACTGCATTATAAGTCTAATAAAAAAACCTAATAAAACTTTATACCTGGCTCACACATCAGCAAGCAAACGGGGAGCATTAGGTAATGTTTGCCATCACATCTCCTGTGTATACCATGTTTTTATTTAAAGGCAAAGCTGATTTATATAATGTGGTATTTATTTAAATGAAAGTTCTATACAATGCATGTCTTTTTATTATTTTCTAGCAGATAATGGGCTTGGTTTTGTTGGCAAATCTGTCAGCTGAAAATTACTGCAAACAATGTAACCCTACACAATGGCAGTTGTAGAAGGGCCCTTTTCCTGTGTTTTTTTTGTGGGGGGTGGGGGTTAAATCATGTGCATCAAACAACTCTATCAAATATTTCTAGAAAAGTGCAGACTTCCTTCCAAAGCAGTATGTTGGTACTTCTCTTGGAAATTCATTTCACTGTGGTCACTTGTACTGCACGTTCATTAAAAGCGGTTAAACTATTGAGCCTTTAATTTTAAAAAATCATCTTTTACTGGACCACAGATAAATGCTTTGGAGGAATGAATCATAGTTCCCATTAGGACATTTCTATGTTGATAGCAAACTAACAGTGATAGATTGACTGGCTGCTGAGTGTTAAGGCTTTATTGAATAAAAATGTGTTAGCCGAAGCAGGGCTTGTGCCTTGAACACCCTGAATTTGACCATGAACTTAAGTTCTGTATGTGTACTGACCATAGACTCACTGTCGTCAAAGGTTTATTTCTCAGCCTCTTCTTCCATTAAACAGAAAAAGTGGATTTTAAACTCTCCTGAATTTTGGTGCCGCAACCTCAAAAGTAAACTCAAGGTAAAAACCACATGCACCATGGAAATAGTTTTCCTTAAGCATCTTTGATACCAAAGCTACCAAAAAAGAAAAATACATGTAATATACAATATAAAGTATATAACTCTCTGAGTTTTTAAGGAGCTTAATGCACATTACCTCAGTAATCCTAATAACTCTTTTTAATGTAGGTCAGTATTATTTAAATTTGGCAGACTTAGAAACACAACTTCAGCTGACCTTTGGGATAGCTATGAAAAGGGGTCAATATAATAATAATAAGTGAATGTTCATATGGCACTTTCACATAATAGAGAGCTGAATTTCTGCTCACGTGCTTTTGGTTCTAGACTTTGAGATGTGTTTATGGAGCTTGCCCTCAAAATCTGGCTGTTGGGCTAATGTAGCCTCTTAGACAATGATAGAAAGGACCATGGTTCAGTGACACATCACATACCATGCATTATGCCCCAGGTGCAGTCCTGGGCATCTCCACAGGTGTGCACAAAAGACTGTCTGACACTCGGAAGCATCACTGCCAGACTGTTTAGCCAGCAGTGGGAAATCTCCAGCCTAATTAGATCTGCCAAACTTCCCCATTTGCCCTGTGAAGCCATTTCAAGCAACCCACTCCCACCTGGCCAACATTTGCCAAAATGTGTATCAGATGTAGAGTAGATGGTGTATTTCTTTTTTATTACTATTTTTTTTTGACACATTTTGTTATTTGATGATAACTTTTTGTGAGGCAGTGGCTAGAACTGTACAGTGGCACCTCAGGTTACATATGCTTCAGGTTACATGTGCTTCAGTTTACAGACTCCGCTAACCCAGAAATAGTGCTTCAGGTTAAGAACTTTGCTTCAGGATGAGAACAGAAATCGTGCTCCTGCGGCGCGGCGGCAGCAGGAGGCCCCATTAGCTAAAGTGGTGCTTCAGGTTAAGAACAGTTTCAGGTTAAGAACGGACCTCCGGAACGAATTAAGTTCGTAACCCGAGGTACCACTGTATGCAATATTCCACACCACAGATTTATGTAACATAATGTCAGTTTTGGTTGTTTTAATTTCAACAACTTCCCTCATTCAGCATGCCTTTTACACCCCTGCTGCTCACTGAGTTTAGGATTTTGTTGAACCCCAAGACTTCTTTCTAGGTTAGTACATCCAGTTTATATACTTGTCCATGTATTTGTATACTCAGGACTTTTTGCCCCAAAGCGTATCCCTTTCTCTTTACTTACATTGAACCTAATTGGCCGTTTCGTTACCTACTTGTTGTTGTTTAGTCGTTTAGTCGTGTCTGACTCTTCGTGACCCCATGGACCAGAGCACGCCAGGCACTCCTGTCTTCTACTGCCTCCCGCAGTTTGGTCAGGCTCATGTTTGTAGCTTCGAGAACATCGTTACCTACTTACTCTGAGGAAATCATTTTTGGAGCTTTTTGCAGTCCATTTTGGGTTTTTCTATTTCAAATGATTTGGTGTGTCATCCACCACAAACTTGCCACCTCATTAATCACCCGAGACTCCAGTATGCTCACCACTTAACAATTTCCAGATCCATCCAAATTCCCGTTGCCATACTTTATGACAACTAGTGAGTTACAGAAATATTCCTTTATTATTTGATTGGTTAATTAACTGATTGCTAACGTATGGGGTTCTGTGAGGTTCCATTTTGTCCCCACACTGTTTAATAAATACATGAAACTGCTGGCTGAACTCACCCAGAGAGTTGGAGTTCAGAGCCATCACTGTGCTAATGACACCAAACTCTGTTTTGAATTGTCCTCTTATCTTAGGGAAGAAGTAGAAAGGCTGAACTGCTATTTGGTGGGTATGAAGGATTGGTTGGGTAGGGCAAGCTAAAATTTAATTCAGACAAATCAGAAGTAATGTTGATGGGTGGACTGTGTGACTCAGGTTTCGGTTTACAACCTGTTCTGGATGGGGTTGAAAAGATCAGGTTTGTAGCTTGGCTTTACTCCTTGAGTCCGTTTAACTGTAGGTGCTGGAGAGGCCAGACAAACATTTCTAGGGAGGGAATTCAGGAAAATCTGAATTCTAAATCTCACGGGAAGCTCACAAAAAATAATAATCAGAAAACAGGCCCCACTGTTGTTATCTCCCCCATCCACCCCAAAACTTATGGAGGCAATGGGAATGGTGAGCTGACCTGGTGCACTTATCTCTGATAATATCCCTCATCATGTGAGGAATGTAACACATAAGACTTTTGTGGCAGAGGACTATATAAGACTGCCCTATAGCTAAATTTAGAAAATTGTAACTAGTGTGAAAAGTTTCAATTGGGATGCTGACTTGTGTTAGCCGCTTCAAATTTTATAACACCAGTGTGTGATCGGCACTGGCTGCCAGTTTGCTTCTGAGCTCAATTGAAGATATTGATTGGTGTTGACCTTTAAAGACCTTAAAAGCTCGGGACCTGCGACCATCAACTTCCATATGAGCCTTCCTGCACACTTGGATCATATTCTGATATTCCTGCTCTAGGTCTCTTGACACTGTGAAGCGGAGAATAAAGTAGGGCCTTTTCTGCAGTGGCACCCACACTGTGGAATGTCTTTTCAAGCAAGCTGCATCAGACCTCTCACTACGTTATTTTAAATGGCTGGTGGCGACATGCTTCTTTTAAAAGGCCTTCTTTCTGGTACAGTATTTTGTTTAATTCTGATGGCTTTTTTGTAATGTTTACTGTGGTCTTGTTTATCAAGCTATGGTTTTGATGTATAATTTGGTTGAATTGTTTCCATGACTACTTCTTGTTGTTGTTGTTGTTGTTGTTGTTGTTGTTGTTACCACTTCGGCTTTTCATTTGAAAAGCAGGCAAGATATAAGTTTGAAAAATAAATATTAGGACCAGCATATTTTCCCCCTCTGTTGTTGGTACTTAAACATTCTGTATTAGCATAGCTGTCAAGTGTCCCTTATTTGAAGGGACAGTCCCTTATTCCAGCGCCATGTCCCGCTGCTGTCCCTTATTGACGGATGTCCCTTAAATGTCCCTTAAATGATGTCCTTTAAATTTCAAAGGAAGCAGCTCCTCTCCCTCCCTGCCGGCCAGGGAGGAGGGAGGCTCCAACTGTGTTGCTTGGCTGTGTTGCTCACCCAATAATAAGTCTAAGGATGACTGGGGGGTGGAGCTTGCATGCCTTGTGTGTGGCTAGTTAATGCAAGCTGAGGGGTTTTTTGAATTCTGGACGCCATTTTGTTGCATGTGCTGCTGCAAACTTTGCAGTGCAAAGCCAGGCCAGAGAGCCATCTTTAGTTGAGGCTGCATAGGCCTTGTGGTGCATGTGATTCAGATTCTATTCAGTTGAACCTCTGGTTACAAAGTTGGTTGGACAGTGTTCTCGAAGCTACCCAGCATGAGTTTGACCAGACTGCAGGAGGACAGGAAGACTGGAGTGCCTGGAACAGGTGAGGCTGCAGGTCCCTTATTTTGGCTGCTGGTCCCTTATTTTCAAATCTGTAAGTTGACAGCTATGTGTATTAGAAGTCATGTGTCAGGAAATCATGACTCCTGAAAGCAAAGGGTTAAGCTCTATGTGTACCAAGCGTGTTGTATAAATATCAAGCTGAATGGAATAGCGGGTGGCTAAGGTAAGCTTTGTTTGTTTAGCATGAACACTTAATTGAAGTAATCATTTTATATAAGTTGGTGTGAGGAAAGTTAAATGTACCTATAGGTTTAATTACTTGGTGTTTATTTTATTAGCCTGTAGGGACAAGAAAATAAGTGGAAAATATATATATTCACACCCATTCTATTGCAAAGATTCACAGCTAAGTTAGTAAATAAAATTTAAGGACAAAAAGAGATTACATTCCCAGTTCTTGATTCTTTATTTTACTCCAAAACTTTAGAAAGACAAATCCACCAAATAAATATAATCTAAGAAAAAAAATGTTTGTTATTTTGAGGAGCATTTAAGCAAGAGGTCTGTGTTGGCAGCTAAATTTATGAAAAGTTTACCATAGCACACACTGGCCTCATTTCGGCGTAACACTGAACCATGGAGTAGCAGTATGGCACAAGGCTGGCTGGCTCTTGGGATCATTTGCTCCCTGTTTAAAACCAACTATGGGCTTTTGTTATGTCTCTGAACAGACAGTGATTAGTTTTTAACGTGGCTTGTCTGAAGGAGATGGCTGCAAATGGCAGTTCACAATCCTGGCTTGTTCAGATAAACCATAGTGAAAAATAAGTGTGATTAGTTGAAAATGGAAGCAAATCCTTCCATTCTCTTCCTTACAGCCACATCTAGAAGAGAAGATGGGAGAGCAAATGCTAGAGCCCATGGCTCACTCAGGCTAGTTTCCATAGTGCTAAACTTCCATGCACACACAGACCTAGCAGTTAAGCTCATGACCTTTTTCTAAACCAAAACACCACAGGGGTGGTTTTTTTTTGGGGGGGGGGAGAGGGGAGAAATGGAAGAAGGAAAGAAAAAAGACGGGAGAGAAAGAGTGTGGCAAAAATGAGTGGGCCACCTCTATTTCCGACCCCACCGGCTTTTGGCTTACTGGTGTTGTAGACACAACCAGCTGCAATTTCCATAGTGGCTGCAGCACACTGTGGAACAGCTGCACTGTGGAGGTGGTATCCATTCATGTAAACCAGGCATAGGCAAACTTGGCCCTCCAGGTGTTTGGGGGACTACAATTCCCATCATCTCTGACCACTGGTCCTGTTAGCTAGGGATGATGGGAGTTGTAGTCCCAAAACATCTGGAGGCCGAGTTTGCCTAGGCCTGATGTAAACAATGCCTTTATACAAGAGCTCAGCCATGTGTGCAGGAGCAGCCCAATATATTTCCTTGGTCATTGTAGACAAGCTACCATGACCCTTGAACAGACCCATGGTTTGCTTAAACTAAATATGGAATGATCCCCCCCCCATGCTGTACATGGCAAGGTGTTATATTTTTGAAGGGTAAGCCTGTTTGGACAGATTCAATTGTCTGTGTTCTAGTAATGTCTAGGTTAGTTTACTGCAATGTGTTGTAGTAACGGCTGACCGTTTGGAAACTACAGCTAGTGCAGAATTCTGAAGCCATATTACTGAGATCAAAAGGTCTGAACATACTGCAATAAATCTGGCCTGACTGCACCAGCTACCCAAAAGTTTCCAGGCTCAGTTCAGAGGGCTGGCTTTGGCCTATAAGGTCTTATGCCTCTCAAGACCCCAAACATCAAGGATCATCTATTCTCACTTGAATCAGCTTGGACCCTGCAGTCTTAACTTTCTTCATGTACCTCATCCAAGGGAAGTACAGAGGGTAGCTGCATAAGAGCAGGCTGTTTAATTGGAGGCTCTTTGTCTGTTCTCTTCTTTCTGCAGGTAAACACAGGTGGTTCCATTGTTGTCAAATTTTGTTGTTGCTAAATTTTTTTTATTTACGTAGGCTTTTGGTGATTCCGGGAGTCTCTACTGTAGTGCTAGTCTTTTAATGGGGTGGGGTAGGACTTATTGTGTGGCCTGATTAGCATTTTTAGGAGTTTTGTACGTCATTTTAAATTTGACTTTAAATTGTTTTTGTTTGTTGGCATTTTTTTTTTGTTGGGTCACTTTGAGGCTATTTTTTTTGTAATGGCAGCTAACTAGTCAAGTAATAATAAATAAAGCCATCCAAATTAGCAGCCATTCATATGCCTTTAGGTAGCAAATTCTATAGTTTTGTTTTGTGTGAAGTAGTTCCTTTTGTCTTTCGTTCTTCCTGCACAGTTTCAATGGAAATCTATACTGAATTATAGTTATGCTCAAACTTTTCAATTGGTATAATATTGTTCGTAATGCTCTGCAAATTTGTAGTACTAACTGCCTTGGTTCTATTGTACTTGTATTGCCTCTATTTATACAATATTTCCAAAGGACTATTTTAGAATTGCAATATATTTTTTAACCTTCAAAAGATTGCTTTGTTGCAATTTCTTAATAAGAGAATTAAAATGTTTAAAACCAACTTTTTGGATGTTTATCAGTATTATAGGTCTTTTCTGCAAGTTGATGGAAGAGAGGTTGAAAATTGGTTAAGCTGATGATATAGAAATATTACTAGGTAACTCTTCAAAGAACTTTAAGCACACACTAAAGTGGAATGAGATATAATACAAGGTGGAAATGCAACTTAACACTCTCTCAAAACGCTGACACTTCTGATAGTGGCACATTGTCTTAAAGTTGCAATCTTGACATCTCCCTGACACTGGTGTTACTGCACATTCTCAGGTGAAAGCCGAGGGGCACATTTGAGTTGATACAATGAGGAAGCCTTGTTCCTTTATATAAAATAATAGTACAATGCAGAACTAAAAATTGAAAGTCACTATGTAGGGTTTATATATTTAATTTGTATCTGAAGAATAAAATTTCCTTTTAAAAATATATATTTTAACATTTTCTCTCATGGAAACCTTTATAAACCAATTGCCACAAGAAGTAGTGCTGACTTTAAAAAATGGTTAGATAGATAAAAGTCATAGCTCACATGGAAGGGAAGCAGAGTACAAAGGAATTTTGAAGATGCTCTCTTTTGCTCCCACCCCTGTTGCCATGCAGCTTATTCCCACTTCCTGTGTCTTCAGGGCAAATATGTACAGAGGGGTTCCTGCTATACTCACCCAGGGTTCTAGATTGCAGGGGGAGCCTACACAAGGGCACCCCCAAAATGGTGATCTCAGGGGAAGGGCTGCCTCGATTTGATGTATGTCATTTAACCTTCATTAACCCTGCTGAATAGTCAATAAGCAGTAGGTTGGTTGATTCAGGATACACAACCAATGGCCGCTAAAAACTTGCTGGCACCTGTAATCAATAAAACTGTGGCCTGTTCAAATCCCAAGTGGTTATCCTGTGTTGTTGCAACTTCACCATGCCTTGGCCTGATCATAATCAATGAAACAGAAGGGATAGATCAGGCTTCCTCAACCTCGGCCCTCCAGATGTTTTGAGACTACCATTCCCAGCATCCCTGACCACTGGTCCTGCTAGCTAAGGATCACGGGAGTTGTAGGCCAAAAACATCTGGCGGGCCAAGGTTGAGGAAGCCTGGGGTAGATACTCAATGCTGAAGGCAACTGTTCAGTCCCTGTTTCATAATTGCTACAGTTTCCAACCTAATTTTCAAAATCTGCAAGTGTTAAACTGGACAGAGCAGTCTTGGCACAACGGATTTTTACCGGGTCACACCACAGAAGTGTGTAATGTACTTAAAATAGTGATTTTGGAGAAAGTCACCTTGCACTTAATTGGTTCTAGAAGTGCAATAATAAAGCATTGTTTGGGAAACATTTACCAAGACTCCTGACAATACCTTTTTAGATTTAGATGAATTACTTTTAAAACAACCTCTTGCTCATAGTTAAGGAGACTAACAATCTTATTGGAATGGTAGCTTGCTTCACACAAACTAAAAGCCCTCTTGGCAGCAGAAACACTAGCATTCATCTTCTTGCCTTGGAATTGGTTGCTAAATTTTTCGCCAAACATTTTAGAGTTAACTCGGCATTGTTAATCTTATGCGATTTTCACAGTTTCTTGCATAGTACTCTTTACACTAGTTTTTTAAAACAAATTATTGTGACTTTATATCCTTTTAAAGAACATTTCTAGATCATTAACATAACTGCTATTAAATCACGTTTAATCTCCTTAGCTAATGATATTCTAGAGCATACTCTGAGAAAAGAAATTTTCACTGTCAAGGCTGCTTCTATCATAACAGCATACAGGAACACTCCAGAAAGTAAATTATTTTAAAACATCTGTGTCTTTAAAAAGCCAGTGGTTCTGTGAAGCGTTGGACTACAGTTACCTCTGATCATTTAAGTTTGTTTCCATTGTTGTGCTACATGTTATATTGTGCAACTTTACAATTAAAGCACAACCTTCATTCCTAAACAAATTTCAGTAATTCCAGCTGATTTCAGGGATGCGACGGCATAGTTGCTAAATTGGACAGCTATCTGGTTGTGGTTCCTATGTTCAAAGTTATTAAAGACCTTTAAGAGGAATTTCACTGCAGCAATACAGCCTATTTATTTAATTGAACAGGCTCACAAAGATATAAATCTTCTTTATGAGGACTGCTTTTCTCCAATGAGCTGAAAGGTCATTGTTTAGTGGATTTTTAAATCTATTGAAGTTATATGGCAGACAACTTTTTAGTTGCCTACTGTGATTTGTTGATATTTGCATTTGGTTATGCTTTTCTAAAAAAAATGTTAATTGGGTATGTTTTATCTATAGAAAAAAGATACATCTGTGTTTGTGTATCATCTAAGTATCTACATAAATTGCTAGTAAACAAAGCCTGCATCCTGAAAATATGTATGTTCCATGTAGTAGAGTGTTGGTTGTACTTGTGAAGTCTTTCCCAATTGTCAGATCCCTCTCTCTATCCATCTCTGGGTGAGGCAGCCGCCCAGTCGGAGACAGAGATGTAAACAAGTTGCTTCCATCTTTAAGAGTTTGTCGTGTACTGCCTCAACTTACTTTTCTCTGTTGGAGTGAGTTTAAACTCACTGGCGTGTTCTAGCCGTAGCAGCAACCAGGAACTATTGAACGAAAGGACATTCTCTGTGTTCGCTAGCATTTTGGCTAGGATACATCTGTGTGTGTTTCTTGTTGTAAGCGTGTCAAAACTTGCAAAGAGGGTGTTCAGAAAAGAGCCAGAAACACTTGACGAATTCGACCTTTGCAAATTCCTATGTGAATTGACCTCACCTCTCTGACTAATGTATGGATCAGAATATATCTGTCCATTGAATTTGGCTCTTCTCAGAATGTTGTGTCGTATGCGCCAATTCAGATAAATCAAAATGCAAAATATGTTCAAAACATATGAACCATAAACATGTTTGCCAGTCCCTCAGAAGGCAGGCAATCTCTGTTCTTGTTCCCTTCTTCGGAGGAGCATTTTAATGTTCTGTGCCCCACATAACTTCTTATTAAGATACTTAGCTGTGCCCACTTGGTTTTCTGCTTGCATTGCTACATACACAATTGTGTTTGAAATCACTTAGTTGATGAGATGGCCTACTACTTATTTTGGAGGGAGGTGGCCTACTAGTCAGCTAGATGCTCCCTAGATCTTTTGTGCTAAATATAAGTAAGCATATACAATTATTTTTAAGATATATGAACTTAAATACTTAAAAAATAATAATCTTTGCCACTATCTGTTGCTGCAGAGGGAGAAGATGACAAACCGTAACTGTAAAGAGAGCACAGCTTGAAAGAAGTGATCTTTTATCCGATTCATTTTCTGTGTGTAAATAGCATGTGAATATTACTCAAGCTGCTGCTTTATATAGGCCAGCTTTCCATCACCTTAATGCACTTTGTAGGAGGTGCATTTGTCTAATAACCTGTAATAGTGCTGGGTTTAATGTTTCTCAAGCCAACAACATGACCACTGTCAGAGGAAACTGAGCAGAACAAAAAAGTCTCTTCTTAAATGTGCATTACCATCATAGCTATCAATGCTAAATCTAAATGATCTTAACAACAACAACAAAAACCAGAAACCCACAAAACCACCATGACTTCCTATGCTTTTTTTTTTTTTTGTTTTGTTTAATAACCCTCAGGGAAAATGCTAGAGTGCATAAATTATGGGATGGCACAACCAGCTACCCATTCAGATTATTGTGATGTGATTTGTCCTGCAGCTGCTTCAAATTAAGAACAGGTGTAGAAGGCAGATTATGCAAATACCTATATTAATGTAATTGTCAAATTGGTGTGTTTATCACTGTGCTTTTAAAGAGTAGACCATACTCTTATTTTAAATGTAAATTAGTTTTATTCTTGAGAGCCACTATTGGATAATGAGCTTATAAATGGGAGGGGGTGTCTTTAAACATCATGAAACTCTTCTGATTTTGACATTGACTTTTCTAGTGATTTGTTTCATAAATGCTGTATAAAAATATTATTTTGTCCCCTCTTGACATTTGATAAGCCTAGCTATGGAGTGTTTGTAAAATTTAGCTTATCGGATCCACTTTTTCTTTGTTTTCCACTTGAGCTTGATTTTCTTTCAAGACTGAAGTTATTGTGGCAAAAATCCTGAAAGGAAACTTTTTATTTTGTTGATTAATGTGACATTTTCAGAACACACTGTACGTGCCATTAAATGTGTTTTCCTCACACAACTCTTATTTCTGAGTAGATTTAAGCATTTGGAGAAGTGTATCATTGACAGATACATGTATTGCATCCTAAAAAGATTTGGCGTATCAAAAAATGATAGTTTAGGTTTGCATCCGTTTTTTTACATCTCTTCGTTAAAGGTATAAATATAGTGTAGTGAAACCCTTATATGTGAGTAAAGTTAATTAATCTACAAAATCTTTGCCCTCCAGCAATCGGAACTTGATGCAAACACTTCAAACAGTTCTTCATAGAACAAACATCCAAACAATTTATTTTGAAATGCGTCATAAAACTGTAGCAGAAATTCTGTGTTGCTCAATACTGACTCGGTCACTTTCACTTAGTTCATGATCCTAAACTCAGCTGTTCATGAACATAGGCAGTGTCATCTGAATTGCTGGCAAAATGCCACAGCTTGTGCTATTACAGTGCATGAACTTGAACCACTATGAGTGTTTACTTGCTTAAGTCCAGCATAAGGATACTTGCATCATGCTGCCACATGTAGAGAAGAGTTAAATTATATTGCTTAGTGTTTTCTTTTAGTTCTCACAACAGGAAAGGACAGACAAATTAATACAGCCAAACCAAAAGTAGTAAAGTTTACAAATTGTCTTTTCTAGTGATTTTAGTAAAGTGTCTGACATTATTGCTAGAGTTTTCACTTCCATCATATTATCCCCAAATTACAGGCAGATCTGTGGAAAGCCTTCTTGCTTCGATGGAATCTGATAAGCATTCGTCTAGGAACTCTAGCATATTCACCAGTGTTCATTGCCTGGCTGTGAAAATGTTTAATTCTTGCAATATTTTTGGCACCAAATCAATTTATGTGATCCTGTAGAAACCCACAATAATATATAACTTATTGATACATTGCAACCATGAATGGAAACATAGCCACAAAAAAATGCTGGATGCCTTGACTTAAAGAACAATTAGCAGTTGGGTGGGGGGCAGTGAAGAATTAACCTTCATAGGGAGCTAGCTGAACTTCAATTTAAGTAATTGAATTTCTGCAGAAATCTATTTCAGGGGATGAGAATTATCCACTGGATTCTTCCAGTGCGCTTCACAAATTCCTTTGCCATGAAAGAAGTGGTTATGAAAGCATCCCAGACGCATGAAGTTGTATTGCTGTAAAAAGTTTGATACCTAGAACAAAACAATGATCAATCAAAATTATTTTCTCTTAAGAATAAATAGCATCCTCTGTGATTTTGAAATACCTTCTACATAAGTAAGTAGACTATCATTTTACCACAATTAGTCAGTCAACATCTATAGTATACTGTGCAAACATTCATCAGGTAAATGATTTGTATATTCATTCTTTGCAAAGATAGAGATTATTCCAACAGTAGCATTCCCCCACAATGAGTTGCCTTTCAATAATAAAAAAAAAAGGTTTCATCTTAGTGTTTATCCGCCAGCTCCTTCTGTCAGTAAAATATACTAGGTGTGGTTTGGCTGTCAGGATATAAATTTGCATGTAGCGGCAGTCAGCTTGCACAGCCATTCAATATGGATACATGCCAAGTTCAGTCAAGGTCTGTGGGTGAACTCATTGTTCCACTGAGATCAGTGGTAAAGTGTCTATTGACTTCAGTGCACTCAGGTTTTCTGTCTGCAATTATTCTTTCTCTGCAACCCATCCTGTTGATGGCTCTGATAACTTTGCATTTTGTATTTTGTCACTTGTGACATTTGCTGGGTTGACATTCAAGGAACGTTGAAGAGCCATTCCTGCAGCAGTGCGTGAGGGAAAGCACAGTGGCAGTGGCACCTTCCTGACCAGAGGAGGTGCTGCACTTCCCAGGATGGGATAAGTCCACCTCTGCCGCCAACCCAGGGCTCCCCCAATCTCACTGTCGCCTTGCCCCATCCTGGTAAATGCAGTTGTGCCATGAGGGTGCTATTGCCACTCTACCCCACACCCCACCTAGCACTGCTGCTGAGCCATTCTGTTCTTGAAAATTTTCTAGAAGTCTATCGTGTTTAAACATATTTGCAACCTTTCATTAGAGTTGCCACCAAAATTTCGCCAAATCATAACTTGAAGTGAACATAGAGGCGTCTCTCCAGGCAAACAATACAAGGAGTTTCTAGGGGCACTACAAGAATTTTGAGAAGACCAGCAATATTTCTCAGTTTTGCACATGCATTGCTCTTTTGTTAGTTGTTTGTTTTTTAAAGCAAGGTCTATTCTTTTTTCACAGTCTTGATTTCAGAAACATGGGTTTAGAGATATAAAAAAGGGCTGCCTTGGAAATTATTTCTCCTAGAATAAAGCTATACACCCTGTCAATCCAGTTCAGTGTATTTCAACAACAACAACAACTGGTGAAGCTTGTAAGCAAATTTTAAAGCATTAAATTGTGGGATTAATATGAAAACACACAAGCCATTAGTGACCTACCAAATTGTTAGGGGTTATGATATACACAGGTCAATAAAGAATGAGTGAACGAGGAAATGAACTTTGTTTTGACCAAGTCCATAGCCACAGGGGACCTGTGCATGTTGTTCCTTCCCTACTAAGCAGTGAGTGCTTGTTTTAAATGTTATAAAAGTAAAAGACACTCTAATTTTAAATTCATATTAAATTAAAAATGAAAATATTAAATTAAATGATTGTGAATGTACTGGGCTATCTTTATTTAGGTTTTGATGGATTTACGTTGATTCACCCTGTTCTCATGGCAAAATCCGTACTATGGACCTGATTTCAACTTAGCTGTTTCAGTAGCGTGCACTGAATGTAGCCCGTCATCTGAGTCACCCCATAGCTATTGCCATCATAGTAAGCAAGGAAGAGTCAGGTGAGAAAGTACATGAGAGCAGCTTTTAAAAGGCTTGAACCCATTACAACATCATTCTGTTTCGGTCATAATTTCAAACCATCTAATCTTCAACAATGCCCTGGCAATTCCTCTTTAAGCATAGCTGATTCTTATCAGACTTTTTAAAAGATTTTATCAATCAAGGAAATAAGTCTGAAGGTCTGATTTATTGGTTTGTGTCCTATGGCAATCACTGGTGTTTAGACTTGCTATGAACCGCCCATATTCTGGGTTAGGTGCAGAATGCCCTCTGATAGATCCTTACTTGGCTGTGCATATTTATCTGAGTGATGTCTATGAGGTGTGTGGGGCACAGACAGTCCACTGCTGAAACACTCTCTCTCTCTCTCTCTCTCTCTCTCTCTCTCTCTCTCTGTGTGTGTGTGTGTGTGTGAGAGAGAGAGAGAGAGAGAGAGAGAGAGAGAGAGAGATTTCCATACCTCCCCATATCTGTTGTTTCATCAGGGCCACTTTGGCCACTATGGTGATTCAGAATTCTCACCTTTAAGACTTCAGTCTCATGATTGTTCTCCAAGCATAGGCACCAGCTCTAGGGGACCAAGGCACTGTGGGCCCCCGCAATTTTTTAAGGGGTCTACCCCCCCATTGTTAGAACCAGGAACGGAGCAATGTCAGAAAGCCATGTAACATCTTGTTTGGCCCCCTCAAGGTGCTTCAGAAGATGACGCCTTTATTTTCAAGTCTGCTACTAAAGACTTTTGCCACACCATCCTTTCAACCACTATTGTTTGTGTATTATTTATGTATTTATTTTCAGTATTCCTGTTAACCAAAGACCTCCCACCTAATATCAATCCTGTGAGGTAGGTTTGGCTGGGTGATAATAACTGGTTCTAAGGTATAGAAAGTGAGCCTGTGTGTGGTAATTACCCAGTAAGCTCCATGGCTTAGTGTAAATTTGAACTGGGCTGTGCCCTGCCCCATCC
Source organism: Podarcis erhardii (assembly GCF_964252035.2). NCBI lineage: Eukaryota > Metazoa > Chordata > Lepidosauria > Squamata > Lacertidae > Podarcis > Podarcis erhardii. Next base: position 54,414,552 of record NC_138500.1, read on the forward strand.
CCACCTTTCTAGCCCAGCATTGTAACAATCACACCACACTGCCTCTCTTTCTGTACCTTAACGTTCCCTTTTAGGAACTATAAAATAGGCCAGAAGTGTTTGAGTTGGGGCATTGTCTATGCAATCTAATTTGTGTGTGTTCCATAAAGACAAAGTTGTATTCCGCAGAGATGCAGGTTTCAAACCCAAGGTTAATTCTGTTTTTCACAGAGCTCAAGAATTGATTTTGCTTTGTTTTGTCCTAAATCTAGTAATCATCAAGAGAGGGTCGGACATTCCCTTGATGTTATGAGAACACTGAAAGTTTTCATTGCTAAGAACACAGTGTCCTTCAGAGTGGATTTGGCCCTTTTCTTTAAATTTATGACAGGAGGGGAAAACAGGGTCAGAGAGCTTTAGCTAGACTATCTCTAATGGCTTAAGGGTTGTATATAGAATGCTTGTAAGTTGTCAGGGGGCTCTCACTAGAGCAGGCTTGGAGTCAGGCTGGGAGCTCTGGTCCTGCAGTACTGCCACCCCCCCCCCCGGGGGGGCTTATCAAGTGGCAACGCTGCAGCAAATAACATGGTAACACCAATGGGCAGTGGCGGACAGTTTGGTGCCTCAAGGACAAGTTTTGGGCAAAACGGTCACAGTTGGCTGCCATCTTTTCCCCCCAGAATGTTTCTTGGCTCCATGTAGGAAGCCTGAGTTTGCAGTTGTGGGCCCACTAGAGCCATGATCCTCACCATGTGCTCCAGCATGCTGTGTGCGGACTTTGGCCCTACACTAAAGCATGTGTCAACATGCTCTGCTAGAGAAGCTTTAGCGTCTTGAGCATTATGGTGAGTAATGGTTATTGTTATATCTTCTCTCTGGCTGTTCATAGTGTTATATTAACAAGTGTGGAATGTCAACAGAAAGAACTAAATAAACAAATAAATAAATAAATAAAAAGGCAAGTCACAGATAAGAGCCCATCTGCCCGTTTTGGAGTCTAGGGGTAGAACTTTATTCAGACTCTGTTGCCTTACACAGAGATATAGTACTTCTGCCCTTTCATATTGCTTTATTTCTGATACGTGATCTCCAGAAGCAAATGAACAGCAAACACAATCCTATCCAGAGTATATACTACCAGTACACAGTACATTGCTTTGTGGGAAATATCTGTGTGTCTCAAAAAGACTGGTGTCTGCGTTCGCTGGACTCAAATATTGAGAGTTTTAAGCAAAAGGCTGAAAATTAACCGATAGGGTGTGCCACTTTGCCCCACAATTCAGTGGCCAAATTGCCTAGTTTATTACATTTCTCAGATGTCAAAGTAGGAAATGTTATACAGTGGTACCTCGCAAGACGAATGCCTCGAAAGACGAAAAACTCGCAAAACGAAAGAGTTTTTCGTTTTTTGAGTTGCTTCGCAAGACGGATTTCCCTATGGGCTTGCTTCGCAAGATGAAAACATCTTGCAAGTTTGTTTCCTTTTTCTTAAAACCATGCATTCACTTCAAGGAGCAACTCATAGCATAGTGTGGTAGCCTTTTTTGAGGTTTTTGAAGACTTTGGTGATTTTTGAAGCTTTTCCAAAGTCCGTGCTTCGCAAGACAAAAAAATCGCAAGACAAAAAAACTCGCGGAACGAATTAATTTCGTCTTGCGAGGCACCACTGTACAAGGAACTGAATACTGTAGGGGAATTTATATTCTAAAGTATGTTTTCTTCTAGAGGAATACTATGGTTCACCCTTACCCTGCTATGTGTATCTTATCTTTGTGTTCATATTTGAACTCCACCTCAGTTTTACAATATCCACGTCCTGCAGTGAATGCTCATATTTATGTTAGTGGACCTTGTGTCTTGAATAACTGGACAAGCCACTATTGCATTGAAAGTTAGTAAAATATGAGGTGTTAAGTTTTTATTTTTATGAACTTGAACAGTCTTAATCTACAATAAATATTAATTTATGGGTCAATACCACATAAAGGATATGAGAGGTGTTCCTTCCTACCACCTTTCTAATCCGTACTCAACAAAGTGATTTTTGAGGAGTCTCCTGGATACCTTTACAAAATCATCCTAAAATTGTGAGGATTGTTTTGATTTTAAGCAAAGTTGCAGCTGCATAGCTATAAAGCAGTCAGTTCCCCTTATTATGACTAGTTCCACAACTTGTACTGTTTTAAATTGCCTGCAATTAGCATATCTCAACCTTATTTTTAGGTTTAAATTGCAGTGTGAGAGTATACTCTCCTCTTAGCTAATTAGTGCTATCAAGGAACAGTAGGTTACCTCATTAGTACCATGTGCATTTAATTAAAGAAGAGAAAATTGGAGTTAACCTCATAGTTAACATTTTCACAGAGTGCTACAGTGCCAACACCTTCAATTGGAGTCACACCCCTGTGTATCTAATTATTCACTGGTGCCAAATAAGGTTAGCAAGGATACCACCATGCTGTTGACAAAATAATTTAGAAGGAAAACCTATTCACTTGTTTCTGACACTGACATCAGGTTTCAGTGGTCTCTTCTAATCCTGATCTTTCAGGCCAGCTTAATAATTTTTGTTGGTTTTGTTCCCCAACAAGTTGGCTTCCGCTCCAGGGGGGAGGGAGTGCAAATTAACTGGGGAAGAAAGGGGGGAGGGATAGCACATCTCTTGCAAATCAAATGACATTTTAATATCAGCAATTCCCACCAAAGCTTTTCACACCTTTCTGAAAGCCAGAAAATTTTAGATATATGCATGAAACAAATTGTTTACTAATTGTGAGAATGAGTATATCTTCCAAAATGTGGTTTCTACTTTATACTTTGCAGAAGGGGACCCATTAATTCGTATTACAGAAGCAAAGTCAGATTGTGCTGTGAGTTACCATCTGATGTATGAGCTGTAATTGTGGTTACAAACACTAGGTATGCAAAAGTCCCATTTATTCTGATGGGACTGATGGTCACATTAGATACTGCAGATTTCCTACACACATGATGATTGTCCATGTATTCCATTTCATGTATATATCCTGGGAGACAACAATGGCTTGCAGTTTCCACTTTGCCTAGGCTGCATGTACAGGCAATGAAATAGACCTGTGTGCGATTGTCAAAAACGATGAAACTTTTCATACAGAGAAATGCTTTATTCGTAGAACCTGAACAAGCTGGCTTATGCCATCAAGAATGCAGTCATGGAGGTGTCTTCCCTTTTTAAGAAGCAGTATAAGATCTGAGCTGTGAATGTAAATTCAATTCAGAAACAAATAGTACAGGTCCAAAACAACACCTGGCAACATTTATAATTTTTTGAGATTTTTTTATTGCCATAGATCACTTCCCCTGATTCACCTCCCCTGATATACAGGTCATTTCCTGGGACACCAGAGGGAATACATGCACAGTGGTACCTCGGGTTACAGATGCCTCAGGTTATAGACTCCGCTAACCCAGAAATAGTACCTCGGGTTAAGAACTTTGCTTCAGGATGAGAACAGAAATTGTGCTCCAGCAGCTAAAGTGGTACCTCAATTTAAGAACAGTTTGAGGTTAAGAACGGACCTCCGGAACAAATTAAGTTCTTAACCCGAGGTACCATTATAAATCATAGTTAGAACTCTCTGCACTAGGTTGGCTTCAGACAACAGTTTCTTCCTTATAGTGCAGCTTGTTGCATGGTGGGACTCCCATGGACCTAGACTCAATGCTCAACAGATTCCATGGCAACTGCTGTCAGTAAGCTAGGTGTTTGTAAGTTATCCCATCTGTGGTGGCTGCTGTTTGCCTGATGCCTTCAGCCAACCTTATTAAATTGGGGTCCCAGTGTCTGGTGACTCTATAAATCATTGAGAAATTGGGAAAAGATACTCGTCTAAATCAACCCTGAAGGAGCCCTGATTGAATAAAGTGCTTACCTTAAGCATATGTATGATCTCTGATCCCAAAGACTTTAATAGGATTAAACTCAAATGCCTTACCAAATATGTAATGGAGTATTTCTTTTTGAAAAATTTATCACATGCTTATGTGCTTTGGTGAACAGGATCCATGATACTCAATGTGCTGAATAATTTTACTTGAAATGTGTGGATCTGTACTGATACACTATAGGTTAGAGGAATGCTTCTGGCTTTTTGTATGTGGTCTAAGAAAAAGTACCAGCGTGTTAATGATTTCCCACCTATCTTATCCAAAGGTCTCAAAGGGCCTTACAGTGGGATCTTATTTTATTTTATTTTATTGTCACACCACCCTGTCAGGTAGATAGGTTAAGAAATACGGTAATGCTTTGCCCAAACTGCTCACAAAGTTTCAAGGATCTAATCTGATGTGTACAATTTACTATATCACATTCCACCGTGGAAGTGAGTGGCTTACATAAAATGCTTTCTTAAATATTCCAAGGGTACCCTCCAAAGAGCCAGGGACCCAACAGGCAGGTAGCAATTTTGGAGCATTTGTTTTCCTGGGAGTCAGGGAACTCCCCCTCCCATCAGCACCTCTATCTAGTACACCACATTTCAGTAAGGAATATTCTACATTCATATATTTTTTTCCTATTTCCATCTATATTTGTTATTTTCAGCATTTGTATCCTGCCCCATAACACAGCATTCTCAGGGTGGCTTACAGCAACCACCAATCTTAATCATCACCCCAATGTAAATATGGGATAGAATAGAAGCATTAAAAAACCTACATAAACACAGCAAAAACACAAGACCCCAAGGATTGAAAACACAGATTTTAAAACCACAAATGGCTTTAAGGCATACCAAAGGCCTGGGTAAACAGAAACATTTTTACCTGATGCAGGAAAAGCTACAAATATGGACCCAGGTGAGCCTCCCCGGGAAGACTGTTCCATAATCGGGATGCTACTGCTGAAATGGTCCTCTCCCTGATAGTTCATTCATTCAGTGAGGGCACCCAGAGCAGGACCTCCAAAGAGGACCTTTATGTAGAAATAAAGCAATCTTCATGCATGTGTGATATATTATTTGGTGAAAGACGTTGCTTTTTTCACAACATCAAGACATCATTTAACAAAATGGATATTCCCTGTTTCAGAATACTACAGCAGTATGATTCTTGACATGATAATTTCGATTGATTATATACTGCTATTTCCTACTTGCCCATTCACATGTTCTTGCAAGTCACCCCAAAGTTTTCACTAGCCGTGGGTTGTTGTCTCCACCCCTCCATTTAAGCATACAAATTCATGCTGTGTTGCAAACTTCATTTGAAACCCCCATGAAAGAATGGCTTTCATTAGGGAAACCCAATTCCAAAACATTTTTTTTAAGGAATGTGGAGCTCTGGGTGGTTCCATGGACTGTGAATATGGTGGGGCTTTGGTTTAACAACTAAAATTAGTTTACAAAATGCCATTCATGGCCTTTTTGATTATTGATGCCTCCCAAAACTTATAATTACTTGATTCTGGATACAGACTTGGTGTGTTGACTTCTGAACAAGACACCATTCCCCTGATAGTTATTCTCTGGCAATCTAAGTGAGAAATGCTTTCCTTCCACCTCCCTTCTTACCTGGCTATGGCAGAGAGGGACGAATATGTCTTCTTTTTCTCCTTGCTTACCTCTTTGCTTCCTGAAATTCTGCTGTAGGAACATCCCAAGGCACTGAAGGTCTTGAGATATGTAACCCCTTGGTGTGTAGTTTGCAGGGCACCTGAAGTCTATATTAAGGATGTCAGGTGTCCTGGGGAAATGCAGTTACTGACCCACCATTTTACACCAAACCTCACAATGCTAAGGTTTCGTTAAAGACTGAAATTGTGAAAATCTCAGTTTTAACTGTTTCCTGCTCATCGGAATGTGACTACTATGAGGTTTTAGTATGCAAAAAACCCCAAAAACTAATAAGATAATTATGCCACAATTTTGTGAACTCAGATATGTTGTTTTTGGTGGGCTTAAGCACTCTTATATCTGTAGTGGATCCTTACCATACCTTTTATAAACAAATATACAGTGGTACCTCGGGTTAAGAACTTAATTCATTCTGGAGGTCCATTCTTAACCTGAAACTGTTCTTAACCTCAGGTACCACTTTAGCTGATGGGGCCTCCCGCTGCCGCTGCCCAAAGTTCTTAACCCGAGGTACTATTTCTGTGTTAGCACAGTCTGTAACCTGAAGCGTCTGTAACCTGAGGTACCACTGTATAATCATATTTTATTAAGCTAATGATTCAGAAGAAGGTTGGTATTATGATTTCTGATTATTTGGATATACTCATCTTATATCAGAATCCAAGTTGAACAAATTTGATTTTTGTTTATCTTCTGCTCTAATATATTTTGGAAACATTTTCCAGACAACTTGTAGGAGAACTATATGTTAGTGTAAAAATGCTACACCGGAGAACCACAATTTAAAGTGTAGGCCTTTCTGTGGTATGATTTCAGTTACTAATAACAGTCATGTGAAACTAATTTCAGTATGTTCCTTATTTACTGACTGGTTCCATCTGATTTTTTATCCATAAGTGAGTTCACTGTTTCATTGGGATTTACATGTGCAGAATTTGCAAGCCATTTTAAAAGAAAGCTTTATTTAAATACTGTTCTTGTGTGGTGGAATAAATCCAAATGCTAGTTTTAATTCATTTTATGGTGCCCATTAAGTAGAAGCCAGGTGTTCTCTGGCAGAATATTAGAGGCAAAAAGGGACCAATATTTCAACAACCTGTTTTAAAGGGGTGTGCATAACACTGTATGTAGAAAAATTGGCAGGTGACCAACGAAAAGAGAAAAGCAATTTTTATATGGCATGGTTCCCTCTTTTTGGTGTTAAAAAAATCAACATATGAGAATGAAACAAGTTGCATTTTTAATATGAAATGCATGGTAGAGCAGCATAAGAGAGAATAGTGGATATTGCATCATATGCATCTTAGTATTTCATAATTGTGTAAATAGATATTTTCTGTGTGTTTTATTTTGCTACTATAACAGAATATCTTAAGTTCTTATCTAAACAGAATATCTTACGTTCTCACAGTTCCAGACACTTGGTGACTTTTGAATTTCCTTTGCTATATCAGTTTTCTTAAAATGAAAGACTTGAGTTAATAACCACACTCTACTTTATGAAATTATGATCTGTAGCTGCATAAACTTAAATCACCACATTTTAGATAGCAAAACAATAGAATTCTTGTGGGATAAAGTTGTGAATAAACAGGACCACACTAGATGTCTCTTAAGTAGCTATTCAAAATAACTTATAGTAACAGTTTGAAGAATTCACCTGAAATCTGAAGAGACCTATTGTGGTGTTTTGTTCCTAAAAAAAAGGGGGGGGCTGAAACAGCAATCTTTTGATGGAAACTTAAGAATAGGCAGAAATAAAAATTCAGAGTGCCTTCTATTAAATTATGTATACATGTGTAGGTGAGATATATAAATAATTTCTCCAAAGCCTCTTTTACTTTTCTGATGTGGCATCCAGCGAGTTGTGCAGGTTCTGAACTTTCTGTCCTCCAGTTCTGGAGAAGTTATGCAATTGGTACGGTTTGTGTCCAAACCAAAGCAGTTTCTGAGATAATAGGTGCTCTGTTGAGATTGCAAGTCAGCCAATTCCAGCCATTGGCAATGGAGAAAAACAGAAAGACCTGAGATCAGTGCCTCAAGACTTATACTGCCTTGGAGGTACTATTTGTTGGCACCATCCACTAGTAGGGACAGGGAATAAATTGGATTTAGTTTGCATTTAATTTTGAACTTACCTAATTTGCACTTTTCAAAACAACAAATGAATTGGAACCCAGCCAACCTTTGAAATTTGTACTTCTCCGTATTTTGCAATGCAGTTCTCCAGCTGAGTAAAGTGTACAAAAGGCATATCCCAAGGTAAAGGGTGACTATAAATAGCATACAGAAATGCATCCCATTACAGAAAATAGCTTTTGCAAAAATGTGTGTTTTAGGCAAAAATGCTTACAGAAATATGTAAAATGCTGATTATTTTGCATGAGGAATTTTTCTAAAATTGCAAATTTATGTGGAAATGTGCAGAATATAAGCATGGAAAAATTATAAACTGAGAGAAACCAAAATGGATAGATGTGTTCATCCCTATAATCTAGTGCCTCCTCTACCAGCAACTTGCAGGCTTTCTGGGAGTTACTTATTTCACAGTGGATGAAATCTATTTGGCTGCTGGAAAAGTTGTTTTTGCCAAAATGTGTGTTTTTCAAAGGGTCAGGAATAGCAGCAAGGCAATATGGAAGTGGTTGGCAACAACATCTTTCCATGCAAAGCCTGCAGGGCATGTTCTGTAGATCTATGGTGTTAGGAGGCTGTTCTAGGAAAGCCCTGCGTATGGCAAGTAACAATCCCCTAACATACTGAGATTTATAATATTGGTACTACCAGCTGTTTGTGCTTTACAGAGTAAAATGGGCCTGTTCAGAGTTGCTTTTACATTGACCTTTATTTGGTTGAGGAAAATAAATTATCTAGTTCAGAGATGTCATCTGGGTTACATGGGCAGGACTGTGAGTGTTGAAGTGTCTTGTTTGGGAAGGTAACGATAAGGTTTAGGATAATTAATAAATGCAAGAAGGGGAAGGAGGTAGGTTTGTGTGCTGTGCAGACAGGGAGCAATTACTCTTTTACTGCCTTGCAGGAGGGCTTCCAGAGCATGGCCATGTTTTTTGGGCTTCTGTTGGTAGATGCTAGTGGGTTTCTACCGCCACACTTTGTGAGGATCTTGTTAAAGTAGCAGATACTGCCGCAAGTGTTTGGCCCCTATCTCATTTGTGTTGGGGCTTCTTTAGCAGGATAGGGGAAGGTATGGTTCAGGCACTGAGAAGGTTGTTTGAGGTTACATGAGATACATCAGGCCCCATGGGGCTGCTGCGGGTGCCCTGGAAGTGAAGAAAGCAGGAGGAAGTCAGCTTATCACTCTAATGAGTTATATTCTATTACAGTATTGTCATGTAGCCTGTTAATAGCAGTTTGGTTTCTGAGCATAGGCATGAGCATTTGTCAGGGACTCAGCTGAGCATCGGCCACTGGGCTGGCATATTTAGGATCAGTTCTTGAAGTATGTGGGACCAGCTGCTTGAGCAAAATGTGAGAGAAGAACCATTTTCCCAAGTGAAATGGTAGTGAAAGTATGGTACAATCAACAAGAGTTGCAGGGACCAATGGGAAACCTATGTCACATGCTTCTCCTTTGTAGGAGAATATGTAATTTATCAAAATGAATTTGATTGGTGCCAGGGGACATATTTACTGGCTTTCTGTGCCATTTCCACTAGTGTTTTAAGAGGATGGGTTATAAATGACTCCCTGAAACTGGTCATGATAGCTAGAATGTTGTTGCCACATTCCTTTATTGAAGACACCATGAGGTATTTTCCATGGCTTCTTCAACCAGACATTGCATACCTCATTTTCTCCAGCTTCCTTGTGCAATGGGTGCTCTGATAGGCATATCTGGATTTTGACTAGTAACAAGGTTGAATTGTTTCTTATCCCCACCACGACCACCACCACCACCTTGTGTTACCCTGTAATTAATAATAACTGTTAATTGCAGGCCCGCATATTACCTAATGTATACTAATGAAACCCAACTACTGCTGCTGTGGTCTGAAATGAGCCAACGACCCATTCATTCTCCCAGTTTTGTCATGCTTGTTGAAAGGTTAACTTGAGAAAAGCAATTTTTAATGTAACACAGATTTTCATGAACATTGCATTTAAATTTCATCTGCTGTTAATTTTTGCTCCATTTCCGGATTAAGTTCTGAACATCTTGCTTTGCTTTGTTAGAATAACAAGATAAAACATTTGCTTATGTGAAGCACTAACAGATTAACATAGTCATTTTTACTGTTAGTGGAATTAAATTCAGCTCTTTGTTTACCTGTACTCGTTTGGAATAGTCTGATATAATTTGAGTACAAAATAGAATGCCTTTTACCTTTCCTTTATTTGTGCTTTTATGGTGGGCATCCTGATTTTTATACTTTTATGTTTCAGTCGGTACACTTAAGATCACAGCCTAAATGTTGGTAAAATATTTGGAAAACCTTCCAAACAAATTTGAAAGTATCTGTGCACATTAATAAGCAGCCTTGCAAATAATTATTGATGAATACTGCCCACCCTCTGTTCTGCTATGCACAACTCACTGCCTCTCCATCCTCTTACCCATTCCCTCTTGCACTCCCTCCTTTCCCACACAGATCTGTAACCAATTTCTGTCTTCCAATCATAAAGGACTACGGAACCATAAGGACTCAGCGAGAGTGTCCTATGAGCACCCATTAAATGTAGGGCAATACTAACACCTGCAGCTCTCTGTTTTTCATTTCTACCCTAAAATGGGTGCCATCTAGGTCTTCAAAGAACCACATGTGAAAATACCATAGTACTTATAGAGCAAAATCACTTGAATCTATGCTGAACTTGGTGCCACCATTCGTTCAGGTCCTTCGGATGTTTCTGGAGCAGTCGTTGCTGCCACATGTCCTATCCACACCCTCTGGCTGTAAGGCCAACAATGTGGCCTCTTGATCTCTGGCCATCATGGCTGATTAAATCTACTGAGAAGCCAGGAAGTGATCAATGCCTCATTGTAGGAGGGAGTTATGCCCATTGGCTTGAAAGAGACAGTGGTGTGGCCCCTCTTGAACAGGTCCCTCATGAATCAAAAAGTTTTAGAAAATTACTGTCCAGTCTCTAATATTCCTTTCCAAAAGGAGAGGATGGTGGCCAGTCTTTGGAGGCAGAAGCTTATCGTGGGTTGCTGGCACACGGGGCAGGGCAAGTGTTGCACCTCCCTGGTGGACTAGGCAGCAGTCAGTCCCTTTGCCAGCCAGCTTCTAACCAAGGGAGTCTCTCCTTGCAAACTATCCCCAGTCTGGGAGCAGAGATAAGGCAGAGAAGCATTAAGCCAAGAGCGTCGCTATGTGGCCTTGTTCTGCTGTCCTTGCAGTGAGGCACTCTGGGCAATGCATGTGGCTCTGGCAGTATTTTCTTGCCTTCCTCTTCCTCCCTCGCTCATTGGTGGGTGGTGGCGACGGCTTCGTCTTCCCGCTCCCTCCCCTTTGGCTGGCCCAGGGGCAGGGCGCAAGCAGGCGTCCCTTTGCTGTCCATGAGGAGAAGGAGGGGCCAACGCAGCACTGTCCCAGCATCAGAGGCCCAGCCATAGTGCGACTTGCTTCCCCACAGCTCTGGCCTTGATGAGGGAGCCTGTCACTGTGGTACCTGGTTGCACCCCATCAATAATTTGCACCCAGAGCCATGCCCCCCCCTGCCCCCTTCACTACGCCACTGCCTGGAAGAAGCAGAATTGTATAGATCCATTCCTGTCTGGTTTCAGACCTGGTTTGGGCACCAGGTCTTGACCTCTTGGCAGCTTTTGGCATCATTGACCATGATGTTCTTATGGAACAACTCGAGGAGTTGAGTTGGAGGTACCTTCATTACAGTGGTTCTGTTCTTAACTGCAGGGTTGTTAGCAGAAAGCTGTGTAGTTCTTACTCTGTGATTTCAATATTCATTCACATGATTATTTGGATCTTCTGTTTACAAGACTACTTTTCATTCATGATTATTTGAACAATCCAGACAAGAAAACATATACCTGAGAGACAAGGAGTCTGTGTCTAGATGACAATCAGTCTGGCAGCAGGAAAAAAAGATCTGGTATGCTGACCCTCTGTATAATTTAAGGAAATTTGTAAATCAATTAAAAAGGGAGCAATTACTCAATGATAATCAGTTCCTCATTATTTTTCTATTGCTTTCTTGAAGCTTTGATTTAATTTTGGATTATTTTTGTAAAAAAACTCACCAATGTCAAGTGATTTCAGGGTCATACAGCATATCATCGTTTTCTCAATTTACAGCTGAAAATTTTGGTTTGAAGTAGCAATTTATACAAGCAAAATAACACCTGATACTCTAGTCACACCACTAAATGTTAAAGACAGCAATATTGTTTTACATGTTTTGCTTACTTTGTAATTGATTTTGTTGTAACTGTTGTATAAAAGACACTTTTTTGTTAAATTTTCAGAATTTTGCCTATGATGTTACATTGTGACAGAGGATAATTCAAGATTACCCTTAATTAATTCAAACTATGGCTATTCAAGCATGGAGACAGGCTTCATAATATTGAAAATGCCTGTTACTGTAATTCAAGAAAGTATACATCTTGTTAGTTATAAAATGTAATTCCTCTTTACCTTTCATCTGAATCTGAGCAATCTAATACTGGCTACAAATTGGGATCAAACACCTATTTTCAAAAGACACAAAGAAAGCACCTTCTCCCCACCCTGCTCAACCCAGGTCTGGCTTGGATTGGATCAGAACGAAAAATCCAATGATATCTGCTGAATGACAAACAATAAAGCCACTTGTATTCTATTCCAGATCAAACTGGGCCCCTTGGCCTTCACCTTGTCAATAGGGCCAAAAGGTTCCATATTCCCTGGACAACCCCCAGCATGATTAAACCCTCCATACCACTCATCCCAAATTAGGGATGCTTGAGGAATCTGCTCTTGGTGGAGTCTGATAAAAACTGACCTGATCCACACTTCCCAGACCAATATGTGGATAGGATGTGGGCCAGAACTGATAGGGTTGCCATATCTTAAGAGCAATAAAAGAACACATTTGCTGACTTCTACTTTTAACTATGGATTGCTATGACAATTCTACCCATGAAAAAGAGGACGTGTCCTGGAAAAAGAGGACATATGGAAACCTTACCATCCCTAACCCTGACTTCATGCTACTTACCAGATAGGACAGTGGAGTGGATTTGATTGGTGCAGGATATTTCCCTGTATTTTCTTTTCTCTTGCAGTAAAAGTTGGTATTGTGAAAGCAGACAAGGCAAAACAAGTGTTAGCTTCTTCTCCACACTGATGTAAATTGATAGCGTCCTTGGTTAGAGTGGCATATGAAGAGCTGGGATATATTGAAATACTCCTGCTTCCTGCATTTTTAGAATCTGACATTAGACATTTCTGCTTTCATGCAGAAGTGTGAGCAGTGGAATAGTGCTTTTTCAAGCTTGAGATAATTCCACTTGCGTAGAACAGCTATTCTGTAGGTCAGGAGCAGATCAGCTTATTGAGAAATGAGGACCACATCTGGATATGTAAATATCATGAGCTGAAGGGCCATAGCTAACTGGCATATTTTAGTTGCATTTAATTAAAGCAATTTGCATGTAATTTCATGAAGCAGGATGATGCCAGATAGTAGAAAAGTTGTGCTTGGGGCACTTTTCAGATTTTTTTTTTTTCAAATAGCAGTAATTATGCAGTTGTTACTCAGTAGTTGTGTGAAAACGGGACACTTTTCCTCAAGGTTGAATTACTGTTGCAGGGCTATCATGTATTCTGGAATTCAAAGAACAATATTTTTGTTGCTACAACAATACATCCTTTTACACTACTAAAATTGTAATAGTGCTGGTTGGAAGGTAGTTGCACAAGAGTGTAGTTAGGTCAGTTGGCTAGTTCTTGGGTGTCCTTACTAATATAGATATGTTTTTTCTGTTCATTATATAGTTAGGATGTAGTATTATCCTGATATTATTCAGATGTTATTATATCTTTAGGAAGAAGGTTCCCCAGGTGCATCCATTGAAGCAAATGGCAACTTGTGTTGTCCAGTAAACAGCAAATGTTGGCAAAATAACAGGGGGTCCTCCCTCTGCTCCCCCTGCCTTCTCTCACAGCATAGATCTTTCAGTTGATTTTCTTAAGGGGAAAAAAGTATAGCTCTTCTTTCCAGACCTACAGTGCATCTCTCCCTTGATTTTTGCTGAAAGGAAACACAGCATTGTTATTTTTCCCATATCAAGGTTTATCCCTCCCTCATTGATTATGCTAGGAAATAGACATAATATGGTGTTAGGAGCACTTGACTGGGACTAGTGATAATAGCGCGCACATGCACACACACACACACACACACACACACACACACACACACAATTTTCTCCTATTATCTGGAAATTTGGAATGATGACACACAGTTGTAAAATTAAATATACAGTTACACACACATCACACACCTCGTTCATTTGGTTTACCATTACACTGGTAGACCCCCACACATGTAGTATCCCCTCTCCTGTTGTCTCCTTCAGTGTAGATGAGAGAAGGACGACTCCATAAGGGTTCACTTCCATTTTGGACTTGCTGCAGTTAAGTGTTATGTCTGAATCAAGACAAATTATGGTTAGTCTCCAGTATAGTTAGTTCAAATAAGCCAATTTCAAGCCATACTTTATGAAGTGGACTTGTCATAGTTGAGATTAACCATGGTTAATGTTTTGGGGGCAATAAACTGTGGTTAATTGAAATGTTGAAGTATTGGCACCAATACTTCTAATCTCCCCATGCCACACCTCCATATTGTTATGAGACGTGTGTATATAACAAAACATTATTTATTATTATGTCTGAACTGGGTCATAGGCTTTGAAATCCTGCAAATTGAAAAACAATGATTCTTAACAGTTGCAAACAATGATTGTTATTTTTATTTTTAAATATCCAGAAGTGTCAGTTTCTTGTAACCATTGAGAGTGGGTGCAGTTTTTCATTTCAAAGTTTCTACAGTTTCTTCAGACCTTCATAAAGCAACAGAATCAGTGTTCAGACAATGTGGACAATATAGCACTTCATAAAGCAAGTGGGATTTCTAGATTAGGGTTGCATATTGAAAAATTTATAAAGTTTAGAAATTAAAAGTAACTTTTTTATTTGTGCTTTCTAAAGTAAGCATGGGAGCACAGCCACTAACTTCTCATATGAACATCCCATTCACTCTTATCAATAGAAATTAGTAACCTTTATTATCAGTTTATTCTACGTAGGAAACAAAATATAAAGTTGCTCTGAGGTCTTTAAGCATTTTCCTTAGGCGTACTGAGATTCATTACCAGTTAGGTGGAAGAAAACAATATGTTTTATTTGATCTAAAATATCCATTTTTTTCTGGAGGATAACTTTTGTACAGTGGCTTTAAAAGAAAAAGTGATTCCTTCCTTAAAAAGGGTGGGTGGGTGTACTGTATAAGAGTTTGTGTGTTCTTTTTAGTTGTGAAAGGGTTCTTGTTGGCATTTTAGGTTCTTTCCTGTAGAGCCACTGCATCGTCAGTTGGCTATGCAATCACAGAAAAGTAGTGAAAATGCAGGGATTTGTTGGTTAGTTTATAGCACTTGAAAAATGAACAGATGGTGATAACATATGCTCTCTGATTCATGCTTGCAGATGTACCCTTTTTTATTCTAGGTTTCCTCCAACTGCATCATGTTTTTAGAACCAAATTCTCCACTGATTTCCCTGTGATGTTATATTTGTGCTGACTACATTCTAGTCCGCAATACTCACTTCGTAGGATTTTACACCAACTTTTGCCAAGAGATCATTGATACTGGCTGCAATCCAAAAGCGTGCATGCAGATTCTGCTTGTGCACCAGAATATCTGGCATGGTTTTTACTTTAATAGCTATCTTCCAGGATCCACATCATTCTTTTTAAACTCCCCTGAGCTCAATAACTGGCAGCACTTTCATGGAGAAGAATATCCAGACTCTTTTCTCTTTCCAGTTTGAATGACAAAATTTCTGCAGAAGGTCCTAAACATGTAATACAAATCTCGCCACCCAATTGATGTTGCTTGGTCTCCTCTGATTACATCATACATAGGAACATGAGACAAATTCATTATACACCAGTTCATTTCTCTGATAGGAAAGTTATGTTGTCTTTTGAATTTATAGGGTGCTGTTTAATTATAAGTGTGATTTGGAGGAATTTGTACCCCTGTCTCTGAAGGAATAGATTTGGATTTATTGGTTCATTCACCACAGGCTTGTAATTACCCATCAGATTCTCAGTTACGTGACCTTGAAATGATATGACAAAGTGCCCCTGGGGAGAACTGCTAAGTAAGTATCCATTGTGAATCTCTTAGCAGTAGAACCATATTAATTTTCATCATTAAGAGTAGTCTCTAATAATTCTGTCATTTTAACAAATTGTGGGCTAAATAATAATCCTTGATTTTTACTCACCTGTTTCGTTGTTTGTTTCATTTCTCTGTATGTTCCTCGTATTCTAATTGCTTGGGTTTTGAATTTTCTCACCTGCTCTATACTTCTGTCTCATTTTTGGTCTACCCTTAAACTAGTGTTTGTTTTTGGGCTTCCTTTCTATTACAGGGTCACTGGAGAAAAGCTAAAGAAAGCACAGATGTAAATGCATTTAACTATCATGTCAGTCTCTAGGTTTGCAGAGTGGAAAGTCTAAAGGGCTGCTTATTTGCACCCTCCAAGTTTTTATTTGGATGACGAGCAGGCTGTGTTGTTTCAGGTCTCCATCAATGCAAGGTTCTTGCTAGATTTGAACACCAGGGCAAATGATGCTCTCCATGATCAGCAGGCTTGAACAAAAAGAGGGTTGTATTCTCATTGCCCCCAGTAGCTGAAAGTAACATACTGATACTTGCATCGGTTGCTAGTTGCTGTTGGCCCTGTTTCATATGATAGCTTTTTGTACATGAGAATATACATGCTTATTATAACAGTCACATTTTTCCAACCTTTCCAACTCTACAATATCCTTTTTGAGGTGAGGCAACCAGGTGATATTGGCAGTTTTATTTTCAATTCCTTTCCTAATGATCCCTAGTAAGGCCTTTGCCATCTTTTTCACAGCTGCAGCATGCTGGGTTGACATCTCAATTGAGCTATCCACCATGACCCCAAAGTTTTGGCTTAGTTTTGCTTTGATATATAATTGGAATTGAGCTGACCAAAGGAATGTGAAACACTGCCCCACTGAACATTACCAGGAAATGAGGCTTCTTACAGAGTAGAGGAATGCTTAGTTACTTATCCCACATCATGGAATAGGTAAAGCCACTAGGTACATTGCTGGCATGTTATAGTATAAATGGTACAGCTGCAGTTGGGAGGGGACCCTGCTGGCTCAGTCTGGTACTCCTTAAGGCGTGACTGTTCCCCTGGGTTTGCAGAATAGCAGAAGAATAATGCACAAAGCCGAGTAGATTTGTAGTTGCAGCAGTTCCACGCTGCTAGTTGTGTTATTTGTGAGCAACATGTGTAAGCCATTCACGTCTGCACAAGCACCTGGGAGCAGGAAGTATGCAGGGCTGCCAATGGCCGTCAAGCTAGAAGATGTGTGTGATTAGATTTCCCTGTTGTTCCACAGCTGCCTCATGGGCAGATTGCTCTGGGTAATTTGCTCATACCTTCTGTATGCCTATGATATGCATTCCCCTTTAAGCCCTGTGGACCATTCCAGACTGGGTGGACTGTGTGGCATCCCCATCACTGAAAAGTGACAAGGGTGCAAAGGGCTCATTCTTTCACATCACTGAGGCAGCCAAGTGTTTGAGGTGTGTGGCTAAGCAATTTCCACTGTATAAATTAGCCTTTCTGCTAATGGTTAGATTTCTAAAACTGTTATCTGAAGAGCTGAAAGTGGTAATTTCTCAATCATTTTGATTAAACCTTAAAAATGTATTTCAGTGCTCAGAAAGATCAGCTTCTGTCCACTGAATGAACGTCTTCATTTTGGTATATAGGATCATGTATACTTGTCAGAATACAACATGACTTCTGAGGTCTAAGGACCTGATGGATCAGATTCTGAATAAGATTATAGGGTTTTTTTGCCCCCTTTACATCTTCTTGATATAACTAGAACTACAGTGAGAAAGTATTTTGTTTCCCTAAATATAACAAAGAGACGTTTTGTCTTTTCAAGATGTGCTTGAAAATTGTCAGGGTTTTTTCTGTATAGCTTGGGGCTCCCCCCCCCCCCGTAGTAAAAATGTGTGGGTAAAGGAATTGCTCTCGGGGTAAGGATCTAGCAGCAACCAAAGAGACAAAAATCTAATGCAACTTAGACAGTCTGGAGAGACAAGAAAGTTAGTTGCTTGAAATTCGTCAGCATGCTAATAGAAGTGGCTATGCCACTGTGCGCAAGATTGGTTTATTTTCATCATCCATTTTGTGCTTGATATAATCCTTGGATATTAAACCATTCTTTTCTGTCACACACTTCATAATTTTTATCATCAAGGAAAGTGACTTGCATGGCACTATTTGTCAGTCAAAGAATCCCAAGCCCTTAATTTTTAGTTACAGAACTGTTTATAATTCTATTACTTCTACCTTGCATTTGTACTGTTAGGAACATTTTACTAGCAAAGCTAGCAGATCTTTGGTGGAGGGTAAACTGTAACTATTATTATTGCCAAACGTTCTAAATCACTGATTATATGATATGAGGATCCAATGTTAGTTGTGAAAGTCTTGTTATATAAAAGGCACAACAAATTCTAAGCATTAACAGAAGTCCAATTTTTGTCTGTCATCGGGGATCCTTAAACATTATTGACATGCTGCTTTATTGATTTTAATAGGTATCTGCAGCTGGGAAGTTGTGCAATAAGTCTGTTTTAAAGCTTCCCTCCTGTGTTGTACGCTACTGAAAATGTTGTAAATTCTGCTCATCCTGAAACCACTTGGCTTAATAAATGGTATGTAACAGAGTCAAATGGCATGAATCTTCCACAGAAAAGGG
This sequence comes from Podarcis erhardii, assembly GCF_964252035.2. Lineage (NCBI taxonomy): Eukaryota > Metazoa > Chordata > Lepidosauria > Squamata > Lacertidae > Podarcis > Podarcis erhardii. The sequence continues at coordinate 54,433,163 of NC_138500.1, forward strand.
ACATGATTATTTCAGAAAGCCGAGTTCCCCCCAACTGCTTTTATCGCCTTTGGCCCTACTCTCTGGAAAGCCAAACCCTGTAACACCTTATCAAATTATGGAAGGACAAGCTTTCATTCTTAGTATCTTGCATATGAAATTGCACAACACAGAGACGGTTTACTCTTCCATTTCTGGGTACCATTGGCTAGGGCCAATGCAGCCCCATAAATCTGGGCAACACAGCTTGCAAATATATGCAGATGTGAACATGCAAATTGGACAAGTTAAATTAGCCTACTTTTGCATTAATTTAAATTATTTGTTGTGGAGTAGCCAGCAGCCATAGGAAAATAAAGTAAAGCCAATGACATAGGAAGTTGCCCTTATACCAAATTACAGTGGTACCTCTGGATGCGAATGGGATCCATTCCGGAGCCCCGTTCGCATCCTGAAGCAAACGCAACCCGTGTCTGCGCGGTTCACGATTTGCTGCTTCCGCGCATGCGTGCGACATCATTTTGCGCATGCGCGAGCGGCGAAACCCGGAAGCAACGTGCTCCGTTACTTCCAGGTCGCCGCAGCACGCAACCCGAAAATACTCATCCTGAAGCTACTTTAACCTGAGATATGACTGTAGACTATTTGTCCATCTAGTCTAACATTGTCTGGTAGTGGTTCTCTTGGGTCTCATATGGGACCATTTTTCCCTGTTAGGAAAGAAAGGAATTTCCTATTAATCAAGCACCCACCCGAAAAAAAAGCATGGCAGTGCATACTAGCTATGGGGTCAGAAGCCTCTCATGAGCCATTTGCTGCCAATTTTTATTCCATTTATTGGGGTGGGGGTGAGTTTCCTCTCACTGCAGTATTGATTGCTGAAAGTAGTTCAGATCAGAGACTTATCTGTGAACTGGTTAGGCTTCAGAGTCACCACACAGGAGATTGCTGTCCTTTGCTAATGTTCCGGTTGTTCTGCCGCTGTTCTGCCTGCTCTGAGCTGTGGTTTTACTTAGCATGTCTTAGGAGCCCAGCTTTTGGTTTAGCTCTCTCCAGATAAACCATGAGCTGTAATTGATGTATATGGTTTACAGCTCCTCATTTGTCTTAGGGGAGCAAAACCAGAAGAACCGGGTTCAGTTAACAATGCTAAGCCAAACCATGGCTTAACTCAGCGCAGTGCAACAACTTGAAGAGAAGAAAAGTGGTTACAGTCTCTCTGGTAGGCCACACATTTTCTCATTTGCACAAAACCTAGCTTGGCTTTGCAAACAAGGTAACTGTTTCTGTGTTATTTACTCCACATGTTTCTTACTTTTTACCTCCCAAATAAACAAGGGTTGTATAGGTGTCATTTATACTTTTCAGTAGCTCCATTGTCCATTATGACATAGTTATTTACTGATGTGCTTACCTTTTGAATGTCTGACATTTCATTCCTGAACTTGTCTTGTTTAAGTGCATGTAAAACAGAATATCAGGGAGGTAAATCAGCTGTTGACCTGCAGAGATTGTCAGCTAGATAATAAATGAACCAAATACCAGCTCTACAATAAGGAGAATGGAGAAAGTGTTTCTCTGATTCCACTGGTGTTTATGAGGCTCGATTTTGAAAACAAGCCCTGAATAATTATATTGCAGCCTTGGTGTTTGCCAACTACCAGTATGTCTGCTAATATGTATACAAATCAGGTATTTTTGCAAGCATGTGAACAGATAAGTGATTAACTGGGTGTGTGTGCATGCATACCAATATCTGATTTGAATGTACAGTTTGTTACAAGAAAGGAAAGCAAATGTTTCTGAACTGTGGATGAATCTACAGCTGATGGGAGGAACTCAATGTGAGCCAAATACACATCTTGTAGATTCCATAGGCAAGTGTTCAGATTTATACATCAAATACTGGCATGTCAGAAAAAGCTCTTCCATTGATTGGAAATAAGCTTTTAAAAAGTGTGACACACATTTCAGAAGAATGAGCTTATGGAAAAATATCGCTTGAAGATTAGGGGCATTACTGTACTCCAGTTTTTACAGAAGCAGAATTAAGTTGAAATCATTAAAATGGTGAGAAATTACTAGTTGGGTAACTAGATTTGTTAAATTTTGAAGCTATTTAGAATGTGCATTATCAGAGTATTTTTTTTAACCCTGAACATGTGACACCTTATTTTTGTGCCAAGAAAGCTTCAGATATGTAGATTAATGTACACATTAACTGTTAAGGGCTCAGCCTTGATATTTTCTTGTGTGTGTGTGTATTTTAGAAGTATTTTAGATACATATTTATTTTAAGCACCTGACTTTGCAGTTTAAAAAGACATTGTGGGGTGGGAGAAGTTATATTTTATTTGGAAGATACCTAACACTTGTATTAATTCAGCAAAGATCTATTAATGCATTTTCTTCACATCCAGAAATTCTATTGCACGAGCAAAAGTGCAATTGATGTAGTTTGCTCTCTGGTACCCCAACTGTTCTGTAGTACATATCTTACAGGTTTATTGTGGGGCTTAAATGCGGAAGCGAAGAACCATGAATGTCACATTGAGCTCCTTGGAGAAAACGGTGGGCTATCAATGCAATAAACCAGATATTTTCAACCTTTTCAGACCCATGACCCACTTTTGACCCATTTCTTAATTTTTTACCTTATTGTTGCATGGTGGATCAGGTCCTGTGGCTCCTTACCCACCAGTGCAATAACAAATATGGTGAAATCATTTTAAAACCAACCATTCCGTGTAGACGTCTGCCACAAGGTGGCATGATGAAAAGATCTGTGCATGGATCAGCTCTTAAGACAAGTTAACAAGTTCTGTGCTTTTCACGTGATAATTTCCGCCTTTATCTGATAGATTGCATAGCCCTGCTGAACAGCAGAGGCGCCGCTATTGTCCTCATGAGTTGGAAGAGAAAATGGCCTTTTGTGGCGGGTAGTTTTTGGCTTTGTGGATGACATGGATAGAAAGAGTGTATGCCAGAGAAGGGCTGTAACTCAGTGATGGAGCAAAAGATCTCTGATTCAACCCTGGCAACTTGGTGTAGGGGTGGGCATGTTCCTGCCTGCACACCTGGAGAGCCTCTGCCAGTCAGTGTCCTGTGGATAATGTTGCCAGTGGTCCTTGACAGACACTCAAATGGCATGCACCACTTGGACACAGACAAACTATTAACTTGCCTAGCCTTTTTCAGTTGGGGCAGAGGGAAAGTGTTAAAGATGCCCCCTTTCCTTATTTTAAGAGTGACAAACAGCTTCGGCTCTGCATTAGGTGAAAGAATTTCTCTCGGATCATTCTTCCTGTGGAATTTTTTAACCTTCATAAATATTAACATAGTGAAGGGTTAGCTGTAGTAGGAGATGTAGTAATATTCAAATAACTTAATTTGGTTTTCACATTGATGTCTGATTCCAGATAGGGAGGAAGTACTTTGAAGAGCCCTGTATTTTTCCACAGGAAAAATACAGGATGAATGGTAGTAAATCGTCTCTCTCCATTGTATCTCAGTAGTGTTATCTAAGACAATATTTGGAGTAATTTCATTCAAGAGCTGACCAGGTAGTCGGAATACATTCAGTTCTTGGCCTCCCTGCTGAGTTGGTAGCTTATTATTTTGGCAGTTTTCCTGATGAGAGCAATCTGCCAGAACAGGAATGAAACTACCCACTCTTATAGGCTGCTGCCAACTGTTCATAGAGGAGTTGCCGTTGCTTTAGGTCAGATCCACACCTATGATTGATCTAGACTGGCCCCTGAGAAGGTAGAGTGTTGCCTAACACTGTCTTGCACAGACTGTGCCCTGAGTACGTCAAGCTCACTGAGAGATGCTGGAGAAGTGTAACCCTATGTCACAATCATCATATGGCATGAAAGGAGAAGAATGTGTGTGGCAGGTTGCATCAGTGGGACATTTGCTTTCAGTGCTACTCTGCATACAGATTTCAGTATTTCACTGGCGTACCTGTTGTTGCTCTGCACAGCTTCAGAAATTTAGAAGTGATAGCTGAAATAGTTCGGGCATTCTTCCATTCACAAACAGCGCTGAAAAGGGGAAAGATTGGCTTGAGCTTCTGCAATAAACAACTATAGGAAAGCCAGCAAAGGCCCAGATTTGACAAGGCTGACATTTGTGCCCGTGGTAGCACCAGGAGTTGGACACTTAGGATAAATGAATGCACACTTCGCATAATGAAAAATCTGCCCAGCCTGATGTGGGTTTCCTCAGGTGCCCTTGTGCATTTATCCTTTGAATGCAACTGATGGGATTAGGTAAGGCAAGTCTTCCGAATGCACTTTGCAAATTAGTTGACATATATCAAGCACTTTTATTTCTTTGTGTTACTTGTCCCTGCTGTGTGTTTGAAACGCATCTTAGAATGATGTAAACTCTGGTATTGGGAATATATATATATATATATATATATATATATATATATATATATAATCTCACTAGCCTAGTTTGAACTCTGCAGCCAATTTCTGTCAAAGCTGTGAGGTGAGGGATAAAGGCATGCCAAGGGATTGTTTGCATGATCAGAGATACTCAAGGGGGTTGCAGAGTTTGTTGATTCAGGTTATTACCTTGAATAAACAATCACTATATACACGGACAAGGAATTCCATACCCTTTCTCACTGCCTTTGCTCTCAGGCCTTTTCTATTCCTGTTTTGCTAATATAGGCAGGCTTGTCAGATATGGCTTCTTTGTCATCAAGCATGAACACAGGTCTGCAAGCAGCAAATGCTCAAATCTCATCACACTTCTGAGTAAGCCTCACCTAGAGTCAGGAAATATTATCTGGCCTGCTTGGCCCTCTCATGAAAGGATACTTCCTTGGCTGGTGATATTCCCCCCCCCCCCCGTAGCTTCTCAGTTGGTCCAAAATGAGTGGTGGCACAGAGACTGTCAAAGCCACTTCTGGCTCAGATACTGCTAACAGCTGCAGATGACTCAAGATGAAGTGGTCCTTTGAAGGCTGATGCTGATGGCACATAGAGACCAATGCATTAATTAGCCTTTTGTGTGCGCCTCTACAAGCACTTGAAGCAGTGTGGAAAAGAAAAGAAAAGCTGGCCATTCTGTACATTACTATTATTGGTTAAATTTGTTAGTGTGTATACAACTAACAGGAAATGCAGAACAAAAACACCAACCCAAATTTTTAAAAAGCCAGGGAGCTTAACAATGTTAACAACTATTTTACAGTCCTAACCTAAGATCGGGACGTGGGTGGCGCTGTGGGTTAAACCACTGAGCCTAGGACTTGCCGATCAGAAGGTCAGCGGTTCGAATCCCCGTGACAGGGTGAGCTCCCGTTGCTTGGTCCGTGCTCCTGCCAGCCTAGCAGTTTGAAAGCACTTCAAAGTGCAAGTAGATAAATAGGTACCACTCCAGCGGGAAGGTAAACGGTGTTTCCGTGCGCTGCTCTGGTTCGCCAGAAGCGGCTTAGTCATGCTGGCCACATGACCCGGAAGCTGTACGCCGGCTCCCTTGGCCAATAAAGCAAGATGAGCACCGCAACCCCAGAGTCGGTCACGACTGGACCTAATGGTCGGAGGTCCCTTTACCTTTACCTTTAACCTAAGATCAGAATGGGTGTGTGGTGTGATCCTTTATGCAAGCTGCTTCAGTAGCTGGAAAGCAGTGGCACCAGTCAGTGGAAATATGCGTACATAATACCTACCCAGGCCAGAATAGAAAAGGCCTCAACACATTGCACTCTGAAAGTGGCCCCTCATCTACAGGTCAACTCTGTATTCAAACTGCTGTGCTTCCCCAAGCAGACATGTGAAGCTTGAATGATAGATGGTCATCTCCCTGGGAGCCCTGTATGGGCATGACTTTCCAACATGTGTATATGAGTGTTGAAGGGTGCACATCTGTCATCCAGGTTTTACATGTTTGCTGTTGGAAACACCAGTGCAATATAGATGTAATTTTGGGCCCAGTGATTTGCTATGTGAAATTTGAAGCAACTCTTAGTTTGCTCTGAATTCAGCCAGAAGTAATGGCCTTTTGGTTAGCTCATTCTTTGACAACTTATGTGGCCATATTGTAGTTAAAAAGATAACAGAATTTGAAATCTGATTCCCTATTGTTTTAGACTTATATCAAAAAGCCTGTATGTGCACTGACCACAACCAGAAAATATGGTGATACATTTTTTCCCTCAATATAGCACTATATCCAGTGTAGCAGGAAATGGTTTTGCATGACAGTACACATGTAAATGTCATTGCATATGTCATTTACACCGTATAAGTCTGTAATGCAAGATTCAGAATGGCATTGGAGAAAACTGTCTCTGTTACACTAAATAAAATGCGCTTAGTAAAAATTGCCAGCAATTTTT
>NC_138500.1:54444499-54446999 GCF_964252035.2 Podarcis erhardii
CCAGCATGAATTGTGTGTTGCTTCCTTGTTTACCCCTGCCTCCACTTTCCTGTCATTCCTCTGCTGCAAACTATTTTGGGCACATTTCTTGCTGCTCTAAAGGTTGTGGAGCAGCTGACTGATGCTCATCCCAGGCAAAACTAACTACACACCTGTGATCTGGCCCTTGGCCAGTTCTGCTGCACTCGGGGAACACTCAGCAGCATTGTAGCATCAAATGTACTTCTAATAATTGCTGGTCAATATCACGAGAGCTCAGAGAGCAGGAAACAGGGAAGCAAACATCTAGGCTTGTGGGGCACTGATGGTTGTACAAAACATGCTTAGAAAGGAATGGTCAAGAATGGCTGTGGACAAGCAGAGTTAGGAACTCGACACAAATGAGTAACCGTGGTGATGTGAGGCGAGCAGAGGCAGTAGGGTGCTCCAGTGACAGTGCTGTGCTCATTGGGGAGGGGTGAGGCCAGGGCTGCTATGGCTTGGCAGTGGCCCCACAAGGGTGTAGGCACCTGTAGGACTGTCACTGCCTGAAGCTCCCATGAACTTGCTGCTGCCATCCCACTGCATCCTCATCCCCACGAGCACAGTGCTGCTGCCAGGAGGGTACCACTGCCTTCAACACCACTCTCATGAGCCACTACTGGTGACAGTGCAAGACTTCAGGAAGCAGGGACACATTCACCAAGGTTTGATCTGACAGTGGGGCCGAAGTCATAGGATCATAGAGTCCAACCCCCTGCAATGCAGGAATATGCAGCTGTCCCATATGGGGATTGAACCTGCAACCTTGGTGTTATCAGCACCATGCTGTAACCAACTGAGTTATCCAGTACCAGTCCACCTCATACGCCTTATACAAAGACTTTCCCACCCCTAAACCATGTTCCCATAACTTACAGGTGGTGAACCTGTGGGCCACAAGTGGACCTTGACTTAATTTCATGCATTCCATAACACCTCCTGAAGCTGTCCCCATTTATTTCTTCAAATTCCACTAAATAATCATCAGAGTACATGTACTGCGATAAATGGATTAGGTTAGTTGAGACTAATTTTAGTCCATTAATTTCAATGGTTCTACTCTGAATGTGATTTAGTTTGATGCAGCTCTAAATCACCTCCAACTCTGTGTTCCTTGTTAGAAACCTGTTTCAGATTCATGCCATTTCTCTAAAAAAGACATTTACAATGGTACCTCGGGTTAAGTACTTAATTCGTTGCAGAGGTCCGTTCTTAACCTGAAACTGTTCTTAACCTGAAGCACCACTTTAGCTAATGGGACCTCCCGCTGCTGCCACGCTGCCGGAGCACGATTTCTGTTCTCATCCTGAAGCAAAGTTCTTAACCTGAAGTTCTGGGTTAGCAGAGTCTGTAACCTGAAGCGTATGTAACCTGAAGTGTATGTAACCCGAGGTACCACAGTATATGTATTGACCAAAAGATCACTTGCAGCAGAATTTTACCTGTTTTTATACCTTGAGAAATTGCCTGGGTTCTTTATCCATTTATTGTTGTAGTAAGATGTTGAGAACCCTAACACGTGGTTATCTATTTTTAAATGCGCCATTTATACTACTCAGCTTAGAAATATATAGCAGCAGTTTACAAGACGTGTTAATTATAAACTTTTGAGCCTGATAAAATCTGATGTGTCTAGGCCAGTTTGCCTAGACTAGACATAGAAATCTAATTCCTCAAGCATCCCTACATCTGTGTACCCCACACATTTTTCTGTTGAAGGTGTAGGACAGCTGCTGCTTTCTCAAATTAGAGCAAGCAAATAGGCCAACTTCAGCACAAAAAGTTTTTTAAAGTACTGCAGATGAGAACTTCAATATATTTGCAATTTTTGTCTCCTTAGGTGCCTGTGTCAGTGGCCATGATGACTCCCCAGGTGATCACCCCTCAGCAAATGCAGCAAATTCTCCAGCAACAAGTTTTGTCTCCACAGCAACTTCAAGCACTTCTCCAGCAGCAGCAAGCAGTTATGTTACAGCAGGTAATGTTGGGTGCTCGTTGGAACAGTTAGCATAGCTCAGGCACATTCACAAGCATGAAGAATGTTATATGTGGCTTATGTACTCAACAATACTTTTTCATTTTTTCTTTTTTGGTACTTGTATGCCCATGGCGTAAATATATGTGCAACACTCTCATCCCTCAAAGCTGCAGTAGGAAAAAGTTAGTTTTTCTGCTTTAAATACTCCACATCAGATAACAGGAATGGCAAGTGCAGTGTGAATAGGGAACAAATCAATATTTAAATGTTCAAGCATTTAGGCCCATTCTGAGTTGTAGTTTGTCAAAGGAAGTGTAAATAGACCTTGAGATAATTATTGCTTTAAAATTCATAACACTTTAGTTCTCCCTTTAGTCATATAAGTGGAAAGCAGTTTTAAGAAATTAAATTTACCAGCATTTTTATCAGAGAGAATGTAATTTTATTTGAAAGTTCTTTCAAATAAAACCTGCCTCTGTAGCGACTGGAAAAGGCAGAAGT
>NC_138500.1:54449499-54479499 GCF_964252035.2 Podarcis erhardii
TATAATGCCAGGGTTTTTTGTGGGGTTTTTTGTTTTGTTTAATGTATTCCAGCAAGAGCTGCAAAGGAGCCAACAGGCCAGTAAAATGAAGGCTACATCCCAGTTTACTAATAGATCACTGGAGACTTCATTTATGGGCCACTGTGGATCATACTTATTCAACTGGAAAAACAAGAGTGCCTTTGAATCACAGACAGTTGTAAAGAGTTACACTTTCAGCAAGATAAATTTGTTATCATCTATCATGAAGTGAACACCTCCTCCCCACAAAAAACCCCAGCTCCCCTTTAGAACAGCTGTTGCCTGCCTCCTTCTGACCCTTTGCTGAAAAATAGCATATTGTTGCCTCTATCTTTTTTTAATCATAACCCAATCACTTTTAATAAAAACAAATCCCTTTGTTAAATAATAAAAATAATCAGATCCTGTTTCTGTAAATAGCGTTATTATTTAATAACAGAAACCAAAGGGGAAAATGAGCTGACACTGCCTTGCTTTACAGCCTTCATTGCAATTTTTACTCTCTGTTCCATTTGTTTTTGGGTTTTCTGCAGCAGCAGCAGCAGCAGCAGTTGGCAGCCCAGCAGCTTGTCTTCCAGCAACAGCTCCTCCAGATGCAACAACTTCAGCAGCAGCAACATCTGCTGAATCTTCAGCGTCAGGGACTCATTTCCATTCCACCTGGCCAGTCTGCTCTTCCTGTCCAGTCTCTGCCACAAGGTACATAAGCAACATATGACACAACTTATTTCCAGCTCACATCTTCTTCTTGTTATTCCACCCTAGAATGACCCGTGCTCCAGATTTTCCATTCTTTGTTATTAAACCATTTTTTCAAAACAAAAATATTTCTTTCATTTGAGTCCCCATCTGGGTGACATTGGGGGATTTTAGGTTTTAAATCATAAGGCTTTAGGTTTTAAATTATAAAACTTTCAAGGAAGAAGGTTTTCCCCTGTGAAAGCTGTACTCATTATAGACAAAGAATTAGTACCCAAACCTTGCTATACACATCACAAATTCAGATATCGGAACAGAGAGCAGGTTTTACTTCAGTGTTTGCCTTTTGCCTGTTTGCTGGGGAACTGTGCTGTTCAATTTGTTCATGAATGATGTAGTTACAGGGAAACAGTGACGTAGCCAATTTGCTGATGATAGCAAATTGTTCAGAGTGATTTTAAAAAGGAGGCATTGTGACAAGCTTCAAAAGCATCTCTCCAAACTGGGTGAATGGGCAGTAAAATGGCAAATGCAATTCAGTGTAAGTGATACACACTGGAACAAACAAATCTAAATCTAAATTTCACATATATGTCCATGGGGTCTGGATTAGTGGTATCTGACCAGGAATGAGAAATTTGGTTGTAGTTTATAGTTCAATGGAGTCGTCACCCCAATGTGCAGCAGCTGAAAAAATGGTGAATGCCATGCTGTGGATCATTAGGAAAGGGTTTGAAATAAAACTGTCAATATAATGCCATTATATAACCACACTTGGAATATTGTGTACAGTTCTGGTCTCATTACCTCAAAAAGGATAGTGTGCAGGTGAAATAAGTTCAGAAAATGATCAAGGGATTGGAACAACGAGAAAAGATTTTGGGTGTTTTAGGTTAGGGAAAAGATAAGTAATAGGGGAACATGATAAAGGTGTATGAATTATGTATCTGTGGAGAAAGTGGATACAGAAAAGTTTTTCTTCCTCTCAAAATGCTGTAACTTGTGCACATCCAGTGAAGCTGAATGTTTCAGGAAGAAATTACTTCCTTACACATTGCCAAGTTAAACTGTGCAGTTTGCTTCCACAAGATGACGAGTGGTGGTCGCCAACTTGGAGTGGCTTTGAAAAGGATTAGACAAATTCATGGAGGATACAGTGATCAGTGGCTACTGGGTACATTGTCTGTGTTCTTCCTCCACTATTGGAAGTAAGATGGCTTGCTGGGAATCACAGATGGAGAGAGTGCTGTTGCACCCAGGTTCTTCTTACGGGCTTCCCCATGGGCATTTGATTGACCACTGTGAGACCAGAGTGCTGGACTAGATGGGCCTTTGGTCTGATCCAGCATATCTAACTCTGAAACTTCTCATAGCCCCTGTAGGAAGGGGAAGCCCAAGTGGTATCCTCCAGATGTTGGACTACAACTCTCCTTTGCCCCAGCTAGTGTCCACCAACATCTGGAGGACACCACATTGGCAACCCCTACCCTACACAATTTAATCAAGGAAAGTGGGCAAGCTTCAAAATGGAGGTTACACTGCCAAGACAGCTTTACGCTAAAATATTAACATGATAATTTAGGGTTGCCATATTTTGAAGAGCAAAAAAGAGGACACTATGATGGCCATTCAAAGCAAATCAAGGCAATCTGTCTCAAATTTTACCCCTGAAAAAGAGGACGTGTCCTGGAAAAAGAGGACAGCTGGCAACCCTATTAGGATGCCCTTGATTTTTAGTTTGTGCTTACTCTTCTTTGATCATGTTCTTTTATGAGGTAAGCACACCTGTAAAGGGAAAGTACCACATCTGTTTGTAGGAACATGTGCCCATTTAACTTAGCCTGCAATAAAAAAGACCTAGCTAATGTGGTGTCTCTCCTTCACGAGTGCGTTTCTCAGGTGGAGGTGGTGTGCAAGCGCACGTGCACACACTCACACACAGATCTCCTGCCTTCCGGGTGTTGTGCATCACTGCCACTTACCTAAAGGGAGAGTGTCAAGGCAGCAGGAGCTGTGTGCACTGGAGGCGCAGCAACAGAGTCAAATCTAGTTGAGCAAGTCAGCTTCATAACCCGTGGCCTGAAATTGGTTTGTTCAGCAACTAGCCATTCTTTGTTCCCTTGTTTGTGCATAATGCTAAGCCATGATTATTTGAAAGCAAAATTAAATTTCACAGGGGTCCTCCTCCTGGTGAGGGTGCAATCCCAACACTTCGCTCAGACTGGTGGAGGTGTGTCCACATAGCACTAAACCATGGTTTAGCTTTATATGCAAATTCAATCATTTTATTCTAGTATTATTTTTCTGAGTATTCCACTGACCTCAGCAGTTCCAGGATGAAGGATTAAATGAACACACCATAGTTTGAAACTTCACGCAAACAAGAATCCATTGGGAAGGAACACTATATTTTCAGTGTTAATTTCCCCCCTTATAGTTCAGATGTTTAAATTCCACATGAAGATCCTTAGTTAAATATTATTTTATCATACAGCATTTTATAATTGGAGTTTAGTGTGATTCTGATGTTTTAAACGAACAGCTTCCACAGGTATTGAACAATTTAACCTACCATTATTATAAGTTGAGCACCCTGTTCTGCATTAAATTCCCGGCTTCTCGAAGTGATCCTCCCAAGTAAAGAAACATTATTTGAGCTTTTCCAAGTGCAGCAAAGAAAGAAGAGAAATAAAATCCTCTTCTGGTGTGGCTCACATGCTTCTTAAACCCATTGGCAGGTTGATTGCTGGGGGAGAGAGAGAACAGGCTACCATAACCAGTATATCTGTTTATGCTTTCCAAGGAAGCATCTTGACCTTTCATTCCTCAAGCACCTTCAGTGACATGAACCATGCTTCAACACACCATTAAGTATATTTCTGCACAATTGGGCATTGGAGCGCCAAACTCACATGTGTAATTATTCATTTATTTAGAGTGTTGGTGCCTTGCACCTGAACCAGACAAGACGATCCCTGCCCACAGGCTGTATATATATATCACACAAAGAAAAGGAACAAGGAGGGAAGAAGAATAAAATAAACTCAGGCATCAGTTCTTAGATAAGTAGTTCTTCTAGGATGGATGGAAGAGGGATAAGCAAGGTCTACAATAGAGGAGTATACTGCAAAGCCCTAGTGAATATAGGAGCCATGGCAAATGTGTAAATGAGACAGCAGGTATATCTGTTTTGGGGGATGAAACCCATTCCACGGTTCATAGAGATTTTGTGTTTATAGAATTAATGTTAAAGTTTATAACCCCACTCAACATATTTCTAGATTTATTTCATATATATCTGCATCTTAGTATGTAGGCTGCATGCACACCATAAATTTAAAACACATGACTTCCCCCATATAATCTTGGGAACTATCGTTTGTTAAGGGTGCTGGGAAATGTAGCTCTGTGGGGATTAAAGGACAGTTCCCAGAATTATTTGGGGGATGTCGGCTTTCAAATTTATGTTCTGTACTCAGCCTAAGATTCCCGTGGAAAAAATGTAGCAATTAGTTTACAATGGTGTGCAAAAAAAAAAAAAAGTTTGTGTCTATCTGATGCAACTAATCCTGCCAAGCTATATATGAGGGAACAGTAATAAAATTCGACAATAGTTTTTGGTTGGAAAGTCATGATTAATGACATCTACTGAAATGATTAAAAGAAATCACTTTTACATTCTTTGACCTTACTTAGCACTATTGACATGAAATTAACTATAAGTAAAAAATTCTTCCTCCCAAAGCAATTAAAATAATAATTTCCACCTTAATAATGGATATGAAATATTTTGCCCTTGGTAATCTAGCCCAAGCTGCAAGGAACCACAGCATTTTAATTTTTCATCAAGGCTTTTTTTTGCAGATGGCCAGATTTTTTTTATTTTTAAAAAAGTTGATCAGATCTCTTTCATTCATAATGGCATCTACTTTGATCAAAGGAGTGATGCGTATTCTGCTATACCAACTTAAGATCCTGTTCCTGTGAGCTTCTGTTAACTCCATACCTCCCACCTCCTTGTAAGGTTTATAATGGAATGTGGCAAAGTGCTTTTAAATTGTTCCAACACAAGTGTCTGAAAAGAATTGGTATGGAGCATTTGGAGCTGGGGCTCTTGAAGCATTGTCCTTTTCCAAATGTTTATCTTCTATAAATTATTTGCTTATTGCAATTCGGAAATTAAGTAGGGGCAGCTAATATATGACTACGTATTTGCATGAGCTATTTGCAGGATTTTAATTGAGATTCCCTCCTGGGTTTGGATCCCATGCATATCTAACATGGCTTGAGTTTATTCCCCTGAGTTATTATTTTTTTCTGTAAAGAGCTGATTAATACTTCCATCTTTGTTGTAACCCGATATATTTTTTTTCTGCTTCCACCAAAACATTTTTGGTAAAGCAGTCCTTTTAAATAACTTTGTGAACTTTGGGTGTATTTAGCCATGTTTTGGAATCAAGAAATTGATTCTTCAGGCAATGAACATCTCATCCACCCGAATACCTGTTTTTTCAAACAGTAGTTACCAGTTGTTGGTTGTACCTTGTTCCCTTTGATCCTTGAACAAATGTTTTGAGAGAAGGCATATTACGTAAGCTGGTGACCCTTAATTGACTGTTGGTAACCCCAAAAGGAAAAGCAGCCAAATTTACTGTGTGCCAATAAGAGGTAAAATTAAATTGTTTTTTACTATATGTTGATTGTGCTGGAAAAACTGCATCACCTTCATTGTTGGCATTAATCCATTAATAACACTGAGCTCATTATATGAACCTCTTGCTTTGCTATATTATTGGAGCTCTCTTTCATTTTATAGCTGGCTTAAGTCCTGCTGAGATTCAGCAGTTATGGAAAGAAGTTACTGGAGTTCACAGTATGGAAGACAATGGCATTAAGCATGGAGGGCTAGACCTCACTACTAACAATTCCTCTTCTACTACCTCCTCTACCACTTCCAAAGCATCGCCACCAATAACTCATCATTCCATAGTGAATGGACAGTCATCAGTTCTAAATGCAAGACGAGACAGGTAATGAGATTTGCTTTTTCCTCTGTCATGAAAGTGCTTTCTTCATACTTATGCTTCACACAATAATTTCAGTATTGAGCATGATGAGTTGCTTTGAGTATGATTCGGGAAAATTGTTGATTAACCACAAAGAGAATAAACATAAACTTCCCAGTCCCAGAGTTAGGAGATTTGTACTGGACATTGACTACAGTATTTTCCGGGTAGCACACTGTCTTATGCAGTCCCATACATTTCTACTCTGAAGTAAGTCCCACTGAGTTAAGTGGAGCTTACTCAGAGGTAAGTGCATATAGGATCGCAGATATTAAGTGGCGAACATGGAAGGTAGATTTCACCAACTACAATACAGCAGTCTTATTTATTTTATTACAACATTTCTGTCTCTCCTTTCCTCCCTGGAGTTCAGGGCTGCATCCCTGGTTCCAGCACACATATACCCAATTTTATCCTGACAGCAACTCTGTGGGGTAGCTTAGGCTGAGTGTGTGGACCAAGCTCACCCAGTGAGCTTCATGGCACATGGAATTGAAACTTGGCTTCCCTGAACCCTCCAATTGCTATAGTACACTGGCTCTTTTTTCATGTAGGCAAGGCTTGTCTAAGAGGTAAGTACAAGCCACGCTAAAAGCAGTGGAAATCCTAGCATTTGGTGGATTGGTGCCAATACAGAATGGTGTGCTGTTGGTGGTAAATGGCCAGCCATTGTTCATTTCCAGACTATAAATAGTTTGTGGACATTGAGTTATATTCGGAGGTACCTACTCTGCTTGAGGAAGCATCTTCTGATGGGGGATGCTCCTCTGAATCCAATCCATTTCTCCAATCCTTTGAATTTAATTAAGCAAAACGTCTCATTCATTTCTGTGGAATTTAAGTTACAATCCTAAGCACGCTTGCTAGGGAGTCCCACTGAACTCGGTGGGACTTTCTTCTGATTAACCTTGCTGAGGATTGCACTGTCAGTTGTAAAGAAGTTTATGAGAAATTGGAGGCCATCTTACTTGTGAGCCAACCCATCAGAGCAAAAGTGGTTACACTGAGAGATTGTTGAAGATAAGAACTACAGTAGTACCTCTGGTTATGCACGCTTCGGGTTACAAGCTCCGCTAACCCGGAAGTAGTGAACTTTGCCCCAGGATGCGAGCAGAAGTTGGGCACCGGAGATGCCATTAGCAAAAGCACGCCTCAGGATAAGAACGGTTTCAGCTTAAGAACAGACCTCCGGAACGAATTAAGTTCGTAACCAGAGGTACCACTGTATTCCATAGGCAATCAAAGGAGGTTTTTTTTGGGATGGTTTAGGAACTAAGGGAGTTACATGGCATAGACCATTGGCCCAACTAGCTCAGTATTGTCAGTGTTTCCCAAACGTGGGTCTCCAGCTGCTTTTGGGCTACAACTCCTATCACTCCTAGTTAGCAGGACCAGTGGTCATGGATGATGAGAATTGTAGTTAAAAAACAGCTGGAGACCCAAGTTTGGGAAACACTGGTCTACACTGAGTGGCGGTGACATGGAGACAAAGGACATTGCCTGCCCTCCCAGGGGATGCTAGGGATTGAAACTGGGACCTTCTACATGCAAAGCAGATGTTCTACACTGAGCTATAGCTTCCCCCCATACACTTTTTTGCAGAGGGTATAATTATAATTTGTGGGTTGCATCTATCATTCTCTTTAAGCTTCCATAATATCACCTTTCATTATTTTAAAATGATAACATCCAGAGGTAATTTTCATTTTGGCATTTCAATTAAGGTTGCTAGTTGATGATACGTCAAAGGCAGTGGTTGATTTTTCTGGAACAGAGAGCCAAACTGCAGCATTGTGGAGGGAAAAAAGAAATTGTCACTGACAATTACCCAAGCAACTGACTTTCTCCCTCCAAAAAAAAATGAATCCAGCATATAGTTGTTTGGATAAACAACATCAAGCAACTTGTGAGAACACTGCCCTGGGATAAAAACATTAGTTAAGACTGCAGACCCCAGTATATTGATTTTATGAGTAAAAAGTAAAGAAAAAACATGCAGAAACATTTGTAAGTCTCTGTTGGCCATCTTACATACTTCTCAGGAAGAACTGATCCATTCTGGATTATTTATTTATTTATATATGTATTTAGAGGGGGGAGGAATGTTAAGTTGAGGTCGTATGGCAAAATTAGCATACTGTAACATACAGTCATTTTTTTCATCCTTTATTAACCGTCATCTTTGGCTCTATTCCTTCTCTAATTAGAACATCATCTATCCTTGGCAGTTGAACTATTCAGCAGAACGATTAGATTTTTCTGACTGCTCTGAGCTGAATTGACCTGTTTTGACCTGTTTGTCACTGATCATAACCTGACAGGCACTAGAAGCCTCCTACTATTATGGCTTTTGAGATGAATTTGATGCCGTGTTCTTTTGCCACAGCTCATCACACGAGGAGACTGGAGCCTCTCATACTCTCTATGGCCATGGAGTTTGCAAGTGGCCTGGATGTGAAAGTATTTGTGAAGATTTTGGACAATTTTTAAAGTAAGTTGGGGCTTTTTTATGATGCAGTAAACAGAGTTGAGTAGGTATACAGATAATCCAGTAAAACTCAGCCGTAAAGTTATCGGATGTTTATGGCTTATGTGCCAAAACACCAGATCAAGCCAACTGGAGAGGATAGAATCATTAGCTTTCCTTTCACATTAAATCATTTCTTCAGGCTTTTTAGTGGCATGATGCTTACCTGACCCCTTTGCCAAAATGTAACCTCAGAGCATCTGTAAAGTGCCTTTTGATAAAATAATGAACAGGAAAAAAACACATGCAACTGTGTGTATTGGCATGTAATCTGTAGAAAGAAATGTGCCTCTTTAGCCTGTCCTTTTGTAGCAATAATTTGCAGTCATGAGAGCACTTATTCCTGAGCGAACTTGGTGATTTCAGTATAGCTTACAAAAGGGTCACATCTCAAGTACCGATTCATGGGCTCCGAGCCAAAGTTCTTTGGAGGTTCCAGTGCACTCATGGAGCTCCAGAAGGAGCAGGCTTCCCGCAAAGGTTCACATGCAAATCTTTCCAAACGCTAAGCCCACGGAAAAACCTCCACTTACACAGGAGTGGGAGTGAGGAGACTGGATAAGGTTAGATTTCAATTTATATGCTGCTTTTCCACAAAGAAATTACACTCAAGGTGGATTTCAGTACACAAAACAACCCAGCAGTAAAAACAACAGATGATCAAGCTTATCAGTTTCGTTTTGGCTTACAAAAGAGTCACAGCGAGAAGAGTCCCTGGATCAGGCATAGAACTGTATAAGCAGACCAAGAGCCTGTGACTTTCACTGCAGCCACCTCCCCACACGTACGTGTGTGTGTGAGGTTGCAGTGGTTTGTTGTTTGTGTAAAAAGTCCACATTACGCAGCTTCCCCATGCCACACTGAAGTCTGTTTTTACATTTCCCCTAAGTTTAAATGAGCGCTTTACAATGTGGCAAAGTGTGACGGCTTGCCGCTACTTAGAAAGGCGAAAAATCCTCTCCATCTTCTGCCATGTTTAATTCAGAATGCAGCCAATATCTTGTGTGACACTTGCAAAATTAACTGTGAAAACGTGGGGCGTGGCACCTTAAAATTAAAAAGCATCCAGTTATTACAGTGAGTATCATAAACCAAGTTTGTGGCAATTTTGTAGCATTTTCATTCTGCGAGGACTGAGAGGGGCTGAGCCCAAACGGCGTGATCTCTCGTAGGAGAGGTGCACAGGGCTTTAGTGTACAAAGAGTCCTAATGGAACGTTATAGATAGGTTTATATAGATGAGTAACTTCACAAGCTGAGGCTCTTATGTTGTCATGGTGCAGCTAACAGGGTGAATGAACTGCTTCATGCTTCATCAACAATTAAGTTAATTAGCTCATTTGAAATTGTGCTGCTTTGTTGCCAGGATGTTGGTAGAAACATCAGAAAGGCCTGTTTACAAATGGTATAGAACCAGACTATGTAGAAACAGCAGCTTCACAACAAGGCAAAGATGCACCACATGTCTTTATAAGAAAACTATAATTTTTTTTGTATCTGAATGCTTACATTGAATATATATACTCATCTATTTCAGAGTAGATTATGTTTGCTTTCCTACTTCATTTTACTTTTTTGTGGAGAATAGGTTTTAGGTGTACTTTAAAGAGTACTTTTACAGATTTTTGCCCAATTTTAGAAGAATACACTTGATCTGTACTATTTCTGTTTGTAGATTAAAGAGGTTACTGTTTGCGTGTGGGATTTATATAAGCTGCTAGAAATTATTCCATGCGAAAAGAACCTACATACTGCATATATTGTTCTAGGCATAATTGATACCAAGAGTTCTAGCCAACTTAGCTGCAGCCTTTAGCTCTCCAAGCAAAACTAATTTTTATAAATACTTCCATCTTTCCAGAGTCTAGTGATGTTAATGTTTCTCTCACTGCTTTCACAGTTGTTTTGTAGGTCCCTGGTTTTATAATGCACAGTCCCTGGAAACACTTTGATTAACAGTAATGTAGTTCTTCTATATATATCATCGTTCCCAATTTTTCTAAACTGTGTGACCCATTCAAGGGAACATCCTGAATATTCTTGGGTCAGGCCAAGAGGCTCCAGATTCTGTCCTGTAGCCTAAGCCTATCAAATGTGCTTCCCTTTCCCATATGCACCCTTCCATACCACCTGTTTGATAATGTCCCTGTAACTGGGAGCTAGGGCAATACCTGGTTTTCAACATTGCAATAGATCACCAGCTAAACATCACTATATATCACAATGTCTGAAATAAGGATGGAATGTTGTAGAGACACTGACTGGCTTCACGGGTTTTTCCACATTGTGATTTTTGCATAACGCACACAAACACACACCATGATTTGTGTTATATTGCCAGGTCAAAAATTATGGACTTCAAACTGGTTTTGGACAGTATATTGCCCATCCCTAACACACATCATGATTCGTGATATATTGCCAGGTCAAAAATTATGAAACCGATATCACGAGATGGACTTAAAACTGGTTTGGGATGATACATTGATATATCACCCAGCCCTACTGGGAGCTGCTTTGGGCTGCAAAGCCAGGGGGCAGTTACCCACACCTCATGCACTATATACCACCCAGAAGCCATGACATTTGCTCTACACCCAACAGAAATGCCACTTGAGACCATTGTTGTACACGTCTTTTAGAAAGAAATACAAAGTCACAGAGGTGTAAACTTCAGCTTCTTTCATTTGAAATACTGTGTTGCGGTAGTCTTAAAGTCTGAATCCCCTTGCCTTTAGCCCCCTTAGTATTCTTCTGTGCTCACACTGCAAAGCCCCATTTCAATTAAAAACCTTTTATTTCAATTCAACTTCAACTTTTAGACCCAAAGAATGACTATTTTTTTTCCAATCCATTAACTTTATAGGGGATGACAGAACTAATGGCAGTAGTTTTCGAGACCTTGCTCTTAGTCTAATCTGTGTAAGAATGCTGTAGGTTCTGACTTGGAACAGTGTGGTACTTGTTAATAGAGCTAATGCAAGTATACTGTACTGAAATAAAATATTCATAAGGAATGCTACCCAAATCTAGTTGTGTGTCTATTTCTGCAGTATTCTTGTGACAAATTTGAAGTGGTCTCTGATATATAAGGTGAACTCTAACTTGTGTTCAGAAACCAGTTTAAGTTGATGCCTTCGTGCTTCATCTTTTTTTCCTTTCTTTTACAATAATAATAATAATAAGCTGTGCTGAGGCATTTGAGGAGGAGGATTAAGACAGAAAACACAGTGGCTTTGCTTCATTTTTTTAATAATAGAAAGGATTTGGAGTGAAGTGAAGAATAATTTACAGAATATGACTTATAGCCATGAAAGGTTTTTTTATACCTTAGTTTTTCTCCCTCCAGAAGTCAGTATGTTGATGATAAATATAAATTATACTTCTCTGCGCTGAGGTGTTTAGAATTTTGAAAATTCCACCTTGCATACAATCGAAAAGATTAATGAGATTAATATTACTCGCCTGTTATTTTCAAACAAGCATAGCTGTCTTTCCACATAATGTCATATCAGACAGACACACTGCCATACAGTTCCATACTTTTGATATCATGAAGCTTGGATGGATATTCCCAGTCTTGAGAAGTTTTGGGGTGATTTTCAGCCTTGATGAAGTCATGTAAAATTACAGTTACTCATGTGCATCTGATCCACTGAACAAAAGCAATTCTGTAAAATTAATTCTTTCTGGCAGAGAAAAGCATCAAATTTTAAAGTCAGGTCAGAAAATATTATTGCCCAACTGCAGAGAGAACAATTATTGAGCAGAATACTGAGCAATGAAGAAAAGTGATTAAAAGACTGCCAAAAATGTTTAAGAATTTGTTTGGAATTTTACTATAAAACAGGTGTTGACAGAAGCTAACCATTTTGCCGGTTGCCAGGCAAGGAGCCCCAAAGATCACTAAAAGCATTTAATAGTAGTTCTTCATTACTGTCTTATAAATGTCAGAGCGTAATAACATATGACAAAACTTTGGTGTATTTTGTCTGCAAAACTAATTATCATTCCATTGGTCCTAAGTCAGTTTGAGTGTAGAAGGATTTGACTTATAGAGCTTTAAATCAAAAGGTTTACACTATAGCATTCCAGCCAGCAGACAAGCGTACTTTAACCTGCATGCAGCAGACGCCAGCGAAACAAAACATGATCTACCGTACAAAGACAGGCAATGTTTTCCTCTATAGAGACAGAATTGTTAGTTTTGAGGAAAGGGAAGGGTGGAAAGAATGCTACAGAAGAAGACAGGGCAGTTTACCAACAAGACCCTCAAAGGGGGCAGCTCAATGCAACAGAAAGACTAATATAATTTAATTAGGTATCAAACTTCATATGTGCTTTTCTTTTAATCCAGAGAGAGAGAAAGTTTGAAATAGATTGTTGCTATACCCTTACTCACATCTTGTGTAGATTAGCTTTGGCTTTGACTAGGCTGCCTGCCTCCAAAATTATGACCTCAAAAAGGCATTATTTGAACTTGTCAGGATGTTGTTTCTTGGGGTGACAGTGCCATCATCCTTCAGAACGAAGACATCTGACACAATCTGCTAAATGAATAGTGACATGCATTGAATAGTGGCACACACACAAATACATTTTGTATTTAAACTCCTGTCAGTGTTTAAACATTAAAGCTCAATGCAAAATAAATCATACACTACTGATGGGCAAGTGAAACACGTTGCTAAAACCGTCTCTGACGCTTCAGGATTTAAAGGTCGACCCCCGTTTTTCTCTTCAGAAATCAGATAATTTGCAATGAATTCAAGATTCTAATGTCAAAATTCATTTAATAGTTTGTACTATTTCAGGGTAAGCTGGCACATACTGTGTTATTCCCTAAAACCTATGGGAGATCAGTAGACAAATGGAAGCAGGTCATTTTTATACTTTTTTTGTTTTTGGTCAGGCTCCATCAAAAAAAATTTTTCCTAATTGTTTCCTTAGAAATTTGACTGCATATTTATATTTTTCCATGTGCAAGTCTGGCAAGCCTGCACACAGATTCATGCAGTTTTGAAAGAACATCAGTCGACCACATCATTTATTCCATTTTGAAAACAAAAATCAATATACCTATAAAGTGACCCATAAATTAGAACTGGCTCACACAATGTTTGTTCAGTGCTGCCTTTCTGAAGGCACCCTTTGCATTTTCCCCTCACCTCTCTGTTTGAACTGCAGTCACAGTAAGAGGCTCATTAGGGGACATTAGGGACTGAGGCTCACCAGAATTCCAGCGCTTGCTTTGCTCTTATTAATGCATAGTAGAGTAGAATGCATTTAAATATTTCATAGGCATTCAGTAATTTGTGTGTAATCGCCTTGTTAGCAGACCAGTAGAAGTAGAACAGGTCTGTGAAATGGTGTTGGTGATTGCATGGGTAATTTACAGACCTTTGCCATCAGAAAGAGCATTATTGGGGGCTAGAATGAAGCTGTGAAAAAGAACCAGCAATAAGTCAGAGTGTGTGGGGGGGGGGACTTAATAAAGGTTTTGTAACAAGCATCTTCAGGGATAACAACCCACTTGGTTCTTTTTGAAGCAGCTATAATTTATGACATATGCAATATATCAAATGCATAAGATAGTATTATGGAGCATTCATATGAAAAGGGTATTTGCAACATTAGTTCCAACTTCCTGCAAGGGACATGATTAAATGATTAATGAAATGTCCCTTTGCATATGCATTTTGAAACAGCAATTAGGCACTGACTGAGAAAATCCACCAATCCTCTCATTTTTCAGTATTATCTCATTCTTGATTTATAAATCATAGAGAATTTTTGAACAGCAATATGTACCTGAGATGGTTGTAAAAAGCATAAAAGAGAATAATTTGAGTGTAAAATAGTAATAAATACATGAATTCATAATTTAATGTTAATTTCTAGCCTATTTATTTAGTCCCCTTGCATTGTGTTTATATCCAACGCTATTTCTGTACTTTGATTGGCATAATTAAGACGGGGAAATGAATAGGCCCCATTATTTTACATATCACTGGTAAACAATAGCAAGGAAAGGAGAAGAGAGATGTGGCAGAGGTATGTATGTGTTTTTCAAGTTCTCAGTAATCCACTGGAGGCTGTTCTATAAATGATCATTGAAGGGCTGCAAGCTAGCCTATAATTACAGGAAAGAAAGTGGCAGCTCTGGCATTTCATAACTATGTGTCCTCAAAGTGCTTTGTGAGTTTGTCACCAATGATAATTTAGATAGAAGCTCATTACTGAACATCACAACACTTTAAAAACCTTTCGCCTTCATACAGGAGAATAAAGGACTATTTTAATGGCAAGGTTCTTTTGTGTTCCGCTGAAAAATTCAATCAAGACGAAACCTCATTGACTATTATTGTAGTCTACAGTCGCTAGCCTAATAAAAGCAGCACAGATAAATTGAATAGGTCTCTGAGACTTGAGCACATAAATGCAAACATTTTGCTGGTTTTTAGTTCTTTAAATATACAGAGATGAATTGGAACGAAAAATCTAAACACATTTTTGCCCCAATCCTGCTAGATCACAATGTATGCAGATGTCGGTTTCTTTATGTGTGAATCACACCACTGGACTGGAAGCTTCACATGCACTTTCCATCTCTAATCCACAAGCTGGTACTCTGCATATGGAACCCTTGTTTAAAAGCCAAGATCCCTGGGATTAAAGAGGCGAAGGTGGTAGTGCTGTGTTCAGTCCCCTTCTCATATGCTTTGTATACAGGATGCCCCAAATTCATTCTTTGGAATCTCCAGGTAGGGGTGGGAAAGCCCCACCCTGTCTGAAAATATAGAGAGCTGCTGCCTGTCCGTGTAGTCAAGTGTTACACCAACCAAGGCAGTTTCACTACCCCTTTTATATCCCAAAACCCACTTAGTGTGGTTTTAGCTTTTTAAATAGGGTTCTGTGCGCACATCATTGGATTAGAGTCTTAGAGCATGCTTTTCCAGTAGTGTCTGAAGTAGAAATGCATTCATCAGGTATTGTTATTCTATTTCTAGTTGTCATTCCCGGGCTGTGTACAGGACAATCATTTCACAATAACCGTGGGAGTGCCTTCTTCCCCCAGAAATAGTGTAGTCATATTAGAACTGTGGGAGCCTCACTCCAGGGCGGTACGGGGGGATGTTTGTTTGTTTCTTAATTCCTGATTTCAGCTTCTTCTCCATGTTCCATGCAATGCAACAGACTAGTGAAAATGATTGCAAGCATATTCTGGGCTACTCACATTCACTCCTAAGGGGTTCTAAGAAAGAGAAAGAGAAATGTTCTTGAATGGTGAGGTATTTCTGAGAGGGAGAGGTAGCATACCGCTCTTTTTTCTTTTTAAAGGACTACCTGTGTGAATATGTGGATAAAGACCCATCCTTTCATGTTCGTAAATCCAAGGTAAAAAAACAACCCTCTCGAAAACAAAACTGCTCCAAACATGGGAGGGGAGAGAGTATTCCTCAAAATCGGCACTGTCCAACAGGAGTCCATGACAAGTACACCAACACTTATTCACATTGACGGTAGCAGAGCTCGTTGATGTGCTGGCTACTAGTTTCAGTATTTCCAAATCACTGCTTTAAGCGCTATGGAAACTTGAAGAAACAGTTTGACCAGGGACCTTGCAAGACGGAAAGCCAAAGCATACATGCTGCAAGTACAGTGCCACTTGCAAAATATATCCACCCTACACCCCACTAGCAGGGTTGTACACAAATTTAGAATACTCTGAACCATGGGTAGGCAAACTAAGGCCCAGGGGCCAGATCCGGCCCAATTGCCTTCTAAATCCGGCCCGCTGACAGTCCAGGAATCAGCGTGTTTTTACATGAGTAGAATGTGTCCTTTTATTTAAAATGCATCTCTGGGTTATTTGTGGGGCATAGGAATCAGTTCATTCCCCCCCCCAAAAAAAAAGTAGTCTGGCCCCCCACAAGGTCTGAGGGACAGTGGACCGGCCCCCTGCTGAAAAAGTTTGCTGACCCCTGGAACTTTCCCATTCCCCAAAGCAGGCCTGTCAAATGCAATATTGTCAATTTTTAGAATGGAAAACTTTGATTCTGACCAGATGCTGTGTTGTCTACGATAAACAAGATAGAAATTAATATCGGGCTACTTCCAAACACAACAGCAGTTCCTTGTTCTTTCTCATTACTGAATATAATGTTATATTCTAAAGGGGTTCACCTTCTACTTATTTATGTGAATAAACCAATACGTATGCTTACACAGGGATCAGAGCTACCAGACACACAAGAACCAACTGAAAAATTAACACACTGCATCTGAGGAGTTAACAGAAATGTGCATCTTGTAAGAAAGATGACAAGGGATGTAATGTAGCCACTTTCAATTGAAACTTAAATTTAATGGAATGGGCATGATTGTGACATATGTTTGTTTTATCTGTTACCATACAGCCTGAATCCATATTTGCCAAGGACAAAAGGTCTCACCCCCGCCCCAGCCATCACCTCCCTGAAAATTCAAACCCCATATGGATACTTTTCAGATCTGCTCTGGAGTGTTGAGGGACCCCCAGAACACATTTAGGGAGCATGTGGGGAGAGGGAGGGAGGGGCAACCCTCTTGCACAGTCAGAAGTCTATACACTAATGGAACTGCTTTGTTAGACACTACTCAGTATCTCAAATCTCCATGTAGCTATTGTCAGTACACAACTCTAGCCTGCAGGTTCCAGTGTCTCCTCTCAACTAATCTTCTCTGTCCTCTGTGTGTACAAATATCTTTCAAACAGTTTTAAGGATTCAGGACTCATGTACAGAGTACTGCATGCTACATGCAGTATCTATGCAAGACAGGGTACTTTTAATCCAAAAGAATAAATAAAGAAAGGTCTGTTGTAGTAACAAATACTACCCATAGCTGAGATGCTTGAGGAATTTAATTTCTGTAAATTTCTGTGTCGAGTGCCCCAGTTTGCATCTCCCAGACTAGTGTATGGTTTGGCCCATAAAATCCTTTGGATTTTGCACTTCCCTGAATTCTTCTCAGTTCAAATACTGCACCAAAATGCATTAAAATGTGTGTCTTAGGGTAGAAACATATTTGGAAATGCACACATGGAGGTCAAATGCATATTTAAATATATATTATTGGATATATTAATTATGTATCTAAATACAGATTTTCATGCTGATGTTAAAAATGGAGCTTATTGCAGAAACAGAACAAAAAAGACTTAGAGATGAACACATGTAAAATTAACACTGACTGGAATTAGGTTGATCGATCCCTAGTTAAAAACAAATGATAATTATTATAGAATACAGTTAAGTAACATCTTTAATTTCAATATGTTTTGTACAGTTCTAACTGTTCCTTCAAAAAGTGAGGAGTCAAATCTTTTAAATTTTATTTATGCTGATTTTAAGCATAGGAAAAGTTAGTTTCAAGCTATAAACATTTGTTAGAAAAATCACTATAAAAGGATTTCCAGCAAACTTTGGTTAGTTGTAAGAGAAGTAACTATAGTTTGTGATCCTCTCTGGTTAGAATATGTTTAGGTGATTTTTTTTTTTTTGATTTTTTTTTTTTTTTTTAGTGCTCATTAAAGTGAGGCTCAGAATAGTACTGCCTGGAGTTGAACTTAGTTCAGACAGGTTCTGTTTCAATTCCCCCACAGACCACTGCCAGGGTACCTCTGCCCTGACCTTTGGCATTCTGCTATTTTAGTCCTGGGATTCTTCTAAGGAGAGACTGACAAGAGTACCAAGTTACACAGGGGTTAATTGAAATGGCTAGGTGTCCACTGGAAACTTAACTGAAAGTAAATCCACTCTAACTTCCATTGATGCCAGTTCCTTTTGTTTCACGCCAATATAGATTCTCTCTACTAAAGTGTAGCATCCTGCTTACTCTCTAGTACATCCTCACAACTAATCTTCTGTGTTCTCTACCTTGCCTTAACAATGTTACCTATATCTTACAAATGTGGATCTTCTTGCAATTGATATTTCTGCAAATATAATTTGATCTGTGTGTGGATATCTGTTTAGCTAGCGCTTGGTTTATTTAAAAAGGGCGGCAGGAACTAGCCTGTTCTGAAGACACCTAAACACCTTTTTCCTAATTCCAACACATGAGCAAGCTGGCTATTATTGCTTCACATTCTCAGAGGCACTCTTTCATTTGTGACTTTGGTTGCCTTTGACATTCCCAAACAGATTCTGGAGGTTCCAGTGATTCAAGATTCTGGAGGGTGGCTCAAATCTGGCAATGTGCTTATCATACATTATTTATAGAAACATTTTACAAGTTTATGACCTTGTTTTTGCAAATAGCTCCACTTCAGCCACCTCATGCCAACGTTCTCCCTCGGTTGGGGAAACATCTAGCAAGACTCATTGGGTTTTCAGTAACATTGACATCTAGCAAAATAACATATTAAATGAATAAGATTCGAATCCTCAGCTTGTTTACTTCCGAATAGACCCATTATAGTTGTAGCTCTATTCCGGAATATGTGTTGTAGATAGTTATAATGTAACTAGCTGTATGGATGACTTCTCATGACAAGAATCAACCTGTCATAGACATGAGCTTCAGGAAATATCCTCAATTTCCCAATTGTTCCCAGAAAATAATGAATCTGCAGACCTGAGGTGATATTTAACTAAGTTATACTCAGAGTTGACCCACTGAAATCAATGGACTTAAATTACTACTGTTACTGATTATGAATATCACCATTGATATTTCACACTGGATATCACCATTGATGTTTTACAAGTTTCTACCAAGTAAAGTTTAGCAGGATGTTGCTGACTCTGGCTTGACATCCCCTAGCTGCAGAACCAACACAGGTCACATGTAAGCTATTCTGCACATTGACTGGATATCCCTAAGCATGAGCACATGGGCCTGTGTCCCAAGTTTATTTTTGAGTTGTTGCAAATGAATCCTCTCCATCTCACTCAGGCTACAAAAGAGGAGTTTGGGCCAGTGCCAGATTAAACCATGTGGAGGCCTCTAGGCAGTTGAAATCTCAGGGGGGCCCTCGCAAATTATCGCCTATTACATTTTTGAGCACACTAACTCACAGAAAGCTTCATATCTGGAGGTTTCTTGTGCATGTGCTCTATTGGGATAACATTGATCTAAGAAAACTTGATTGTAATTTTATTTCAAGATCAGATCAATATTATTTTGAACCGTTGTTGCAGGACCCCTAAAAGACCCATAGATCGGTGCCTGCTCCGCCTATTTTGTAATCTGGCACTCTCGTTGGCCTTCACCTAGGGGCCTGCTGGGGCTCTTTCTTTGAGCTTATAATTCCCACCCTTGCCCCCCCCCCGGACTTCCTATTGTGGTAGAGCCTCAGTTCTTGTATTCACTTACTGGCTGATGGCTCAGGGCTGTAATTTGAGCGCAGTGGCAGCACTATTGAAGCGGAGGATGTCCTCTGAATGCATCTACCTCCAGAGCCAAAGAGCGAGGGAAGTGCAACCAGATGATCATGGGAAAGAAATGTTTCTGTTTCTGTTCCGCTAGCTAATAATAGTAACAACAGCAGCAAAAACAATAGATGGGAGAGGTGACCCATCTGCTGAGGTGGAAGAGGGGTTGCTGCTTTCTGCACACATCTGCATACAAAGAAAGATGTGGAACAGTTTTTGTGTGTGTACAAGAGCCTCTCTTCCCCAGTCCAGTTCCCTACAAAAGCACCCATAAGAAATTTAAGCCCCACTCAGATGAAACAGAATGTTTATGATTTGGTTGGTTGGTTGGTTGGTTGGTTGGTTGGTTGGTTGGTTTGAAATACTGCCCTTCACAGGGCACCTTACACTATAAAAACACAAAATACTAAACACAACAACGAGAGTGTTTAAAAACCATGTGCCATTTCAAAGCCTTTGGCTGCTACACATACTGCAGGCTGATCCAATAGAATGAATCATAGAACTGTAGAGTTAGGAGGGATCTCAAGGGTCATCTCGTCCAGCCACCTGAAATGCAGGAATCTCAACTAAAGTATCCATGATAGATGGCCATCCAACCTCTGCTGAAAGACCTCCAAGGAAGGAGAGTCCACAATCAAGCCTACAGCACCCGGTGTTCCCAGGCGGTCTCCCATCCAAGTACTAACCAGGCCTGACCCTGCTTAGCTTCTGGGATCAGACGTGTTCAGGGTAGTATGGCTATAGACAAAACCTTTGTTTAGTGTGCTTTCCTTTTTTTTGCTGGGTCTTCCTTCATTACTTTCTACCTATTTTTCTATGTATTTTCTTCCTATTGCTTGTTCTTGTTGGGTCTCTTTCCATCTTCTCACCCCTGCCCCTATTTTGTTTCTGTTCTTTCTTCTTCTCATTTTCCTTCATAGCACCAACCAGTATAGAGGTTCTTCCTCTTCCCTGAAAATCAGGCATATCCAGGCACAAGGAAGAGGAGGCAGTGGAACGTGCTGAGTCTTGGGTGAAAGTCTGCTCAGAAATAGGTCCCATTGAGTTCAGTGGTGAAGGCTGCTTTAGAGCTATTCCAATAAAGCTGCTGCTTTTCTCTTGACCCCCACTTGATTCTTCTCAAATTCCATTGGTATGTTACTCTATTAGGGGCTGAGATGGGTTTTTCTCAAGAGCCAGTCTTCCTTCAGGACTTGACGGCCTTATCAGTCTTATCACTTCTGGTCTTATCACACAGACACCCACAAATAAGGGGTGGGCTTTTGAAAAAGCGATCCCACATATTATGTGACAACTGCAGATCTGAGTTGAGACTGTTAGATATATGAAGCCAAATTTATGTTTCATTATAAAGCCAAAACATATTTAAGTATATTGGGAATATTACACTTTAGTTGTTCCCTTTTCAGGATGAACTCAAGGCAGAGTACAACCCACTCCACTTACCATCACAAAAAACCCAGTGCAGTAGCTTAGGTTGCGAGGCAAGGTGTAAGTCCATATTCACCCACTGAGCTTCATGCTTGAGAGGGAACTTGAAGCCAGGTCTGCCCTTTCCAAGCTTAGCACTGTATCTACAAGCCACTGGACTATGTTGGCCCTCAATCAACTTGTTAAATAGATGACAGCATAAAAAGGCCATTTTAGCCTATTACGCTTCTTAAAGTCAGCTTTCTCTGGAGACCACTGCAAGCAAAGCTACAAGCAGATCAGTGTGGTTCTGTTAAGAGGCTTCTGGGCATTTACTTGCTGGAGAGAAGCTACAAAAGTTTGTTGTTTGTGCATAATTGTACTGGCACATTTAGCTTCTCTTTACATTGCATTTCAGCATTATACAACCTTATATATTAAGTTTTGCTTTGATACCGTAAGTCTTCTGTGGCTGTGTTTACCTCTATTGTCACTTGCTTTGCTAACACTGTCAGTTAAGGGATGTAGTGCAGCTGTCAAATTTCTTGTCAGTAGAGATTTATGACTCCAACATGCATCACACATACATGAGTATACAAAGTATTGGATACTGGGGGCAATAGTTTCTCATACATACCTATGTTTCATCTGTCTGTATGTTTTAGTCATTTTTACTTAAAAACCAATGCCCATATTTATTAGATTCAAAATCACCCTGCCATATTTATTTGGAAATCTGAGAATAATTTGGATTTGTATCACATTAACCCTCCAACTGCTAAGATCTTAATTACAATAATAAATCATAGGCATAATTTAAAAATATCTGTAAAGTGCAGGCCAGACTTCTGTGATGTGTCACACAGCAAATTAATACATCAATTAACTTTCTATCTGTTTACTGTAATTTTGAGATCAGTCATTAGACCATGATTAACCATAAAAAATAAAAAATAAACTGTTTTACACAGCTGGTTGTTCTTGAAGCATTACACCTGCTTCTAGAAGGAAATTATGATTTTACTCAGAAGCTTGAGAAAGCAAGTAAGTGAAATTGTCTGTTTTCATTTGTAGACAAGGCCACTTGTGGTTTTTTAAATACCAACTTTCCAGGGAGAAATCTCAACATGGTAAGAGTTTTGGATGGATAGATAGATAGATAGATTTATTATTACGGCCATTGGCCCATAACGAATACAATGCATCCAAATTTATCCATAAACAATACAATTTAAACAGTTCCAAGTTAAAACACCCATATAAACCCAATTTTACTTCAGTTAAGTAAACACTATACACAGTAAGCTCCCTCTGTGTAAACCGCAATTCAAATCCATCAGATTTTGGGGGGGTATGCGTCTTAGTTCTGGCACTTATTAATGCTTCTTAAGTTTAGCTAAGCTGTCAGAGTCATACAGTGATCCATTTCTCCTCTTTTGAAATAAAACATTAATCAGGTATCTAGCGACTGCAAGGGATCTACTTGTATCTTCGTCATTTAATAAGTATATTATTTGGGCTTCCTGAGGTCCATCAGCAATTCTCGATAAATATGGGGCCAGAAACTTGGACCGTGAAGCCGAATGTAATGGACAACAGAAGAGTATATGATATAACGATTCTATAGATCCACGTTTACAGTCACAGAGTAGTGAGATCTGTTTGATGGGAAAACATTGAATCTAGCCTTTATAAAGGCATACCTGTGCGTCACCACAGATAAGGTAGTTAAATAAGATGGAAGTTTCGTTGGTGGTGTTAAGCCAAGGTTTATCGGCGAACAAGTGCCACCACCTGTCGCAATATTAAATTGTAAATCCATCTCCTCTAATTTGTGAGTTATAATTCTCTTGGCAGAGATTAAATCCAATTTTAATAGTTCAGATGGAGATAGTCCAAGGGACTCAAGTTTCCCATGTATTATTTTTGCCCAGGGGCTAGGGAAGTCATCTCTCCAGAGACACTGTATCAAGTGGAGATTTGGAAGTTTATGCCATAATGCCAACCAGTAACAGAGGATGCATTTCCATAATGTGGTTTCTAAAGATGTAACATTTAGTTCCAGTCGTATAGTAGTATTGCTTACACACCTGGGTAATTTTAGCAGCCTTCTTAGAAGCTGGTTTTGGATTACCTCCAAATGGGTTAGATTAACAAAGGACCCCCATATTGGGATTGCATATGCTATTGTTGCAATCACCTTTGCCTTGAAAACTTTTAACACTGATGGAATATGGAAAGCCCCATCTGAAAAGAAAAAGCGCAGTAGCGCAAAGGAGAGGGCTTTAGCTCTGTTTAATACATAAGCAAGATGGACCTTCCAGCCCATGTTGTGTTGGAGAAGGACTCCCAAGTACTGAAATTTAAAGACTTGGTCAATGGCTTTTCCGTCTATTCTCCAATTATAGATTTTTCGACTTTTGGTGAAAATTAGGACTTTGGACTTGACATGGTTAATTGTAAGAAAATTTGATTTGCAGTAAACATCGAAAAATTTTAATGCCCTCCTAAGGCCAACTCTTGAGAAGGATAGGATCACTGCGTCGTCTGCGTAGAGTAGCAGGGGGCAACGGTATTGGGCAAGACGGGGGGGCGTGGATCGTTTCTTGAGAATCTATCAGAGGCGCCCTCATATCACTTATAAATAGATTAAAAAGGGTCGGAGCAAGGATACATCCTTGACGAACACCTCTATTGATAGTTACTGAATTTGAGAGGTCGCCGGCCGGAGTGATTCTCACCCTAGCGGCCGATCCGTCATGCAATTTAGTTATGAGCCACAACAGTCTTTTGTCTATTCCCCATCGGGCTAATTTTCCCCAAAGTAATCCTCTGGGGATGCTGTCAAAAGCGGCCTTTAAATCAATAAAGGCTGCACAGAGTTGGCCTCTATTTGGGGAAGAATATTTCCGGGCAAGATGGTATAAAACTAAGACATGATCAACCGCTGACTGATTCGGTCTAAAACCAGCCTGTTCAGGCCCAATCAAGTTGTTCTAAGAGTTTTGGACTCTCATGCCTGTCCCAAGAATGGATTATGAAGTCAGGGAGATTCCACATTCAGATGAACACAATATAGCACAGTTGTTTTGTTACTTTAAGAAGCTGAGCCAAACCAATGGCCCATCTAGCTCAGTACTGTCCACATAAGAGATTCTCAAACTTTCTACCTTCAGGGCCCACCTGAGTTGACTGAAAATTACAGAAACCCACCAGTCACGAAATGGTGGTGTGGGGACAGAGCCAGTGCTTAAACTGGTGGCAGATGGAGGCAGAGTTTAACATCTGCTGGTGATCACTGCAACACTTTCTACAGATATCTAATTCAGCTTTGGAAATTGCTAATTCTTTGCCACAGTCTTTTCATTGTGGCAAGGCATTCCACAGCTCAGCTTTCCTCAAGCAGATATTTGTTCTGTAAGTATTGTGACTCGGCCTCCCCATTTTAGGCAGAATTTGGTGATCGAGAGGCTCTAAGTGGAAAAGGCTTCTTCTTTTATTGTTTTAGTTTCCTACCCCCAGTCCTGTTTTTCTAGAAAAATAGGTTCTATAACTCACCCTGAACGCCTGCCTTGTTCTCTTAGAATGGCAATGGCACCCACCTGAGAGGTGCCAGAACTGACTTCCAGCAAGTTCTGGCTGAAAAAAAGCCCTGCCTCTGGAAGTATTTTTTACTCAACCCCAGTTAATTTCTTCTCACACTATCCTTTCATACTCAACTTGTACTTCACCTCTGCCCTACCCCCAGCTGTAAATTTCTTTAATCCATCCTCTCTGGTCCTTTTGCATGCACATCTTCTGCTTATAACATCACTCTTCTCTTAGCCCCTTCCTTTCTATTCCCAGACTGTTAGTTAATAATAATAGTAAATATTAAACGTTTACCTCTCTAATTTCTTTCAGTGCTATCTCTGGCCCTTCCCCTCAGTAGTCAGGGAGGCTGCATTGCTCACCAGGCTTCCTAATACTGAGTGTTACTGCTATTTACTGAGAGATGGAGTGGCGAGGGATTGAGGGTGGGTGATGCAGGCATAGTGGTGCAGCCAATCCGGTACCATTACAGTGTGCTCCCTACCATACTGCCTTTCTTCCTCTCAGTGACCAGCCGCAATGCTTGCTATTGGGAAGTCAGGTGAGTAATGCCACAGTGGTTACCACTGTGCTCAAGACAATTATTGGCTTAAGATTTCTCCCTAGAAAGCCAAATATAAATTACTAAATATACTACTGTATAATACTTGACCTCTTTCATCATTTCAGATCAAAACAATCTCCATTGCTATATATAAAAAAAACTTCCATTGGTCTCTGTTCTTCCTTTAATCCCTTTTCTTTAAAGCAACCCAAGAAAATAAGCCTCATCATACAGTTCAGTTTTCATTGCTTTGCACCACTTGTTTAAATGGGCATTTTTGCCAAATTCAGGAGGATTAAGGCAGTTGTAGAGAACCCGTAGCCCTCCTGATTTTGTTGGACATCACTGCCATCAGTCCTAGCCAGCATAGCCAGCAGTCAGTGATGACAGACATTGGAGTCGAACAACATCTAGAGGGCCACATGTTTTCCATCCCCACTATGAAGTAGATATTATGATCATTTCTGTCATTTAGAGATGTCTTTGCGACATTGCACAGTTCCTGGCATAGTTACCTAACCATTTAGCAGTTGACACAACTCTGTAATGGTGACGGTGGAAAGAGCGGCAATTGAACTCATGGTTTTAGGCCTGCTTGAAGATAATGGTGTGAGAAGCCATTGAGGGATTATGTTGAAATAATGTAGAATTCCTATTTAGGCATGTTGTAGCGCTACAGTTCTCACAGGTGAGACGTGAGAGGAAAGACATGGTACATAAAATAAATGTGAGATCTTTCTCGACACTTGCACATTTTCATACACCTCCTATCTGTGTCACATAGCCCAGTGAAGATACAGAGGTTTGTATCTAACTTAAGTTCTACTTAGTGTAGACACATTGAAATTAATGGACTTAAATTAGTCATGGCCATGAATTTCATTGGGAATCCAATGTGTAGAACTAGCATTGGATACAACTCAGAATGTCCATTTGCCTAATTCAAGCTGGGGGCCTTTGTACACAGCCGTGAGTGACACTTCCACAACTCAAAACTCCATTAATGTCCACCCAGTGGTGTTTTGTGGCTGTTTGGTAGAAGAAACAGCTTCTGTCATTCCCAGTTACCATTGCAGTTTTGGACCATTGGATGAGAGGGCAATCCTGTTGTGTCTGTTGCTTCTTAGGTTGAGTTGCTTGAATTAGCTTGTCTATGACTACCTCTCTGGTAAATGAAAACTCCCTTTCTCTGTTAATAACTAGGCCGGGCTGGGGGCAAAAAGTAAGGTTCAGGAGATTTATAACAGCCTCCTGATGTTGTGTTGTTTTTATTCTGTCTTCTTTTACTAGGCACCTTAATAATGAACATGCATTGGATGACAGAAGCACTGCTCAGTGTCGGGTGCAAATGCAGGTGGTTCAGCAATTAGAAATACAGGTTTGGGAAAATTTTCTAGAAAACTTTGACTTCCTTGAAGAAATATGATTTGTTCTGAATTTATTATTAATTAGAATTCATAATTTACTATTATTTATAAGTTCTGACTTACTGTTTTATAAATTTATTTTATAAATTATAACAATCATACACAGACTGTGGGTGTTTGGGAGCTTATCCCTTTTCACATTATCACTTTTGTTACATGGTGGCTCTCCCGGTGATGCTTTTTTTCTCAACTGTGAGCAGTAGCTATCCACAGCACAAATGGCACAAACCCTCTCAGAAGTTACCCAAAGCATATATTCTGTAAAAGTTGCTAACTTTAAGTGCAACAAGGAAAGATTTGGTGTAGGTGAGAGCTGAATGGACTGGACAGTAGACCAGTCAGTACCCTAAACATAGGAAGAATTTGGATGACTTTGGGGGGAAGTTAGATTGCCCAAATTTCAGGAACATCAAATAAAACTTCAAATTTCAGATGTCTGCAATTTCCTGCCTTAGATATGCTTAAGGTGGTCTGGCAAAATTAGGTTTAATAATTTCATCTGTGAAGCACAGGCCCCAAAATAGTGGCACATTTAAATGTAATTCGTCTAATTTAATTTGTAAGTTTACCTCCTCCCATTTGTTCCTATACAACTTCTAAGGTCCACCAAAAATATCCTCTTAATGAGGCTATCTGTATGGCACATTCAGATAGCAAGGGCAAGGGCTGCCCTCAGTGGGTGACTTCCTCTTAACACGAGGCTCACTGAAATCTAAGCCAGAAGCATTATAATGCCTGTCTACTTGGACTCGCCTTTAAGTTCACATCCAAGTGGGAAATTTAATATTTTACTGGTAGGGAGCTTGCTTTAGTTACCTATCCCAAACCTTTGGAAAGGGTGAGCTCTCTCGCTCTATACATATACATATGCACACAGGGACATTTGAAATTACTGCATACGTTTCTCTTTTATACTTTTTTCTGGGTCTAACAGAAAATGTAAGCCTTCATCTTTATGAATTTGGCTGAAGAACAAGTTTTAAAGATTAAGCTTTGAGATTTGACTCTCAGAGGCATATTAATTGTTTTGAAGTGTATTCAAATTAACCTTTCTAGAATACGGCTCTTAACGTCTTTATTTTTGTGCATGATACTTTTTTGTGTGTCTTTGTTTGTTATTATGGTATGTATTTTGTGTTTTTATATTGTAAACTGCCATGTGATCTTCAGATAAAGGGTAGGAATTTAAAAAAATAAATTGATGGTGGTGGTGGTGGTGATAGTTTTGGGAAGTTTTTAAAAACTTGCATGATTATTCATTTCTTTGTTTTAAATAACTGGGTGCTCTTGGAATCGGAAACTATAAAGATTCTTCCGTTGAGTGCTGTGAAAAATCAATTGAGAATTGATTATAACAAAACAAAAAAAGGTGTGTGGGTGGGTGTAAATAATCCTGATACGTTTTCTGAAGCATGTTGAAAGGTTTCTTAAGCAGCTGTTTACCATTTATAAAAAGGTTCTGCTGTGATATGAAAGGCCGAACAGAGTTTCTGCTTGCAGGGTGACCAATTATGAGTTCCTCCCCCCCCCTTTTGTGTGACTGATAGAAAAGTAAGGTCCATCAGTTGTAATGAGACCCAGTGCAGTGTAGATGTCGGCTTAGTGGCAGAGTTCAGCATTTCACACTGCCTGGTCCCTGTCACTCTATTGAATTAGATTGATGATGGCAGATTGCAGGGGGCACTAACTGGACCTCGGTGGGAATGGATGAAGTGTGCAGACAATCCTGGCAGGCACTGTGCTACAAGGACCCCTTCACCCCTTCACAGTTGTTGGCACTAGTCCATTGCTATCAGTGTCCACAGGATTTTTGAAGAGGCACTATGGGCCGCCTAATTTATGGTCCTGGTAACTTGTTACTGTCAAGGCAATGGTGACCTCAATTCTCTTATTGACAAAAAGATGAAGTATTATTTGTTTTCCCTGACCTTTTAAACATGAGGAGGAAAGCTATAGGTGGGCCTCTCCCCCGCCCCGACCCCCAGAATTGCCAAAGTTGCCTTTCTTTGTACATACGTTGCTACTCACATATAAGGATTTGATATGCAGGAACCATTACCCTACAACAGCCTCCAATGATAAGATGTAGCAGACGAAATAAAATAGCTGTATTAGTCATTTCTAAAATGCTTCTGATCTCACTCTTTCTTTAACAGCTTTCTAAAGAACGGGAACGTCTTCAGGCAATGATGACCCACTTGCACATGCGACCCTCGGAGCCCAAGCCATCTCCAAAACCTGTAAGTGCATATTGCTTTATAAACAGTAAATAGGCCCGTGAATGTAACAGACTAAGAAAATGAACAATTTAGTGACAGTTGGAAAACAATGAGTGTGATGAAAAATATGGCAATAAAATGAAGGTAAAATGCAATAGCTTGTCAAATTGTATGTTTCTTTAAAAGTAATGCTATCTTTTACAAAATCTATCCAATCTGCGCCATAGGTGACACTAAACAAAGTACACCTATAAGTGCACAAATCACTGCCTTGCTGCCGAAGCTAGAAAGAATATCTTCTTTGAGATAGTCTTACAGATATTAAAAAGAAAGCTATTTTGAAAAACTTGAAGTTCAGTTGACTCAGTAGTAGTAAAGGGGAAAAGTTAGAGGGGTAGCTCAGTATAGATCAGTCACAAGGGTACACATACGAAAAATGATTTTTTTGTAGTTAACTCTTCCACTTAATATATAAATTCTCAAATTCCCCTGACAGTTGCTGTTTTTTGTTTGTGTCAGTAAAAACATTGATATAGGCAGGTGAGGCCTTCACCTGGCACTGATACTTGTAAGGCCTCCACTTTTAACTTAATCTCGTAAGCTATGACACTGTGTTACTTGTCTATGCTTGGAAACAGAAGGCTATATGGTAACTTTTTATAAACAGCCAATTTAAACATCTGAGTATTGCACATACATGCTATGCCATTCTTTCATAAGGATACTTGAGAGCTTGAAGGGTCCAAGTCTGAAAAACTCAGAAAATGTAGGTG
Organism: Podarcis erhardii; assembly: GCF_964252035.2. Classification (NCBI taxonomy): domain Eukaryota; kingdom Metazoa; phylum Chordata; class Lepidosauria; order Squamata; family Lacertidae; genus Podarcis; species Podarcis erhardii. Next base: position 54,479,199 of record NC_138500.1, read on the forward strand.
AAAGCAATAAGATATTTTTAAAAACCACATTTTAAAAATACACATTTGTATATCACAGGACGGAATAGTCTGTCTCTTGTGTTTCCAGAGCTGTGAACTTCAAAGATTTTTGTACGAGGGTCTACTTTGCAACTTGATGAGTAAAAAATAGTTGGCATTTGTTAATCTTCCACTTCAGGGTTTTACAGGCTGGGTACATCCTTTTTGTTTGTTTTTTGCAAATAGGAGTCTTAACTAAAATTCCTGCTTTTTTACCACCTTGATTCCTTCCATAAATTGCTTATTGCCCTCTGTGCAAGTT
>NC_138500.1:54481999-54484499 GCF_964252035.2 Podarcis erhardii
GTTAGTGAAGAAATTCCATTTCCCTCTCTCCATCTCCAATCAGATTTAATTTGAAAATTTTCAGCCTCCTCCGGCTAATTTGCAATTAAGACAATTTTGTTTGAATATGTAGTAATGTCATTACCATTCCACCAAATTAGCAAGGAGACTAAAGGTCAGTGTAAAATTTTCCAGCTGGCTGGAGCCTCTCAGCTGAGATTTGGGACTAAGGGAAGGAAATCCAGCCGCATCACAATAGCAACTTATTTTAAGTCTCGTTTGTCTGAAAGCAAAAGGCACCTATCGGTTGCCTTGCTGTGGCTTTGGCAGGATCTCGACCTGCCCAACAACAGGGTCTGTCAGGAATAAGCTACAAGATTCCTTTGTAGGCATATACATAGTTGCAGTCAAGTCTTGTAAGTACTAGGAGGGTAGTCCTAAGTAACATTGCCGCAGATTATTAGATAACCTCTAATAGCATCCTCTAATTAGAGTTCTTATGATACAATTTCATCCTGTAATTAGTTGAGATTGGCTGCTTCCTTTTGCAGCTTATTAGTGGCAACACAGCTGTAGAAGTGAATCCACTCTCATTTGTCAAACCTTTTAAATACTTTCCTCCTTTTTTTGCCTATCTTTCTCTCTCTCTGCCTTCTTCCCGGGCCTCTCCAGCTAAATCTGGTGTCCAGTGTCACTATGTCTAAGAACATGTTGGAGACTTCCCCTCAGAGCTTACCTCAAACTCCCACCACACCAACAGCCCCAGTCACTCCAATTACCCAGGGACCCTCAGTAATCACCCCAGCCAGTGTACCCAATGTGGGAGCCATTCGAAGACGACATTCCGATAAATACAACATTCCCATGTCATCAGGTAAGTTACTTTAGACCTCTCTCTGCGTGTGTACTGTAGCAGATCTCCACAGGGATTAAACAGTTACATGTAGAGAACAAGCTCCAGAACCCAAAAATTGGGTTCTAAACGGTGGATAGTTGCCTTTAACGACATGTAATCGCACGTAGGACCAGAGTGTCCATGTGACACTCATATGCTATGTTATGTCGAAAGAGAGAGTGCTAGTTAGTCAGTATTGCTGAAGAAAGTGCTCTGGTGTTTCCCTGATAAAAGTCTGAAATAGTTGGGCCCTTAAAAGGCTTGAGTAGGGGGTAGGGTGCAGAATGGTAGCTCAGATGGTCCTGTCACATAAGAAAATACCCAGATCAACATAGCTGAAAATGAATGGACAACAAACTGAGGCAGATGCTTAATTTGGCAGCATGCACCTCAAGGGCCAAAGCAATGTTCTTTTTCATTTGCCCTCAGTGCATTTTCACAAATGCAAGCAAAATGGGTAGTCAGATGCATCAAGGAAAATCTCCTCATCAGTGATGTGAACTGTGCCTATTCACACAAGTAACATAAAACATTTCACTTGTGTTGTTTTGTGTTTTTGAACAGAAATTGCCCCAAACTATGAATTTTATAAAAATGCAGATGTCAGACCTCCGTTTACTTATGCAACTCTCATAAGGCAGGTAAGGTGAAAGAAAACGTTTGCCTGATTAAATTTAAAAAGGGTTAAAACTTGGTTGAGGAAGGACTTGTTAGTAAACTGGCTGTTTTGCTGTCAATGCACATCTTGTCTCTGTCTCTCATTCCAGGCTATCATGGAATCAAGTGACAGACAGTTAACACTCAATGAAATTTACAGCTGGTTTACACGGACATTTGCCTACTTCAGGCGCAATGCAGCCACTTGGAAGGTAACTTTTTTTTCTTACTGCCAGCAGTTTTAAAAGAATGGCTAGCGCAGTTCCTTACAGATAGCACAAGGAACATTTATTTACATGACATAAGCAGATTAGTATCTGCTTCCCCTCTTTTTAACCTGCCTCTTGAATGGAATGAATTCCCTCTCTCAAAATGACAAGTGAAAGAATAATTTTGCCTCTGATATAGTTTTCTAATTTGGTGCAATTAATAGCTGAGGCTTGGCAGAGAAATGAGGGCCTGACACCCTAATTACAGTGTGAGCACTCAATCATCAACACCTTTGTTAGTCGCACTATATTACTTTTTCTCTTGCATATTATTGGCTAATTAGTTTGAAAAATGTCTGTTTGCCTTGTGCAACAAATGGAGGCTGTAGGTTTTGTCTTGGTCTGTGCCTTTTGTACACATCATACCTCATCATACAGACTGAAGCTGCCAGAGGACTGAGGACCATGGCTACTCAGCTGGAACTAAAAGAAAAGAAAGGGAATATTATCCTGTCAGACCATAAATGCAGTTTATTTACTTAGACAAAAGGGTTCAACCATATCCCTGTCCAAACAACTTTATTGTCTGGATCTTACTACAAGAATAATAAAAAAGGGGGGGCATCTGTTTTTGGGGAAAGAACAACGTCTTGAAAGATAAGGGTACTCAGCACAGACTAAGCAGACTGTTTTATTTTCATTTCAAAAAGCAGTCAGAAACATCAATTAACCACAAGCCATTTGGTACAAAAGGGGGGAA
>NC_138500.1:54486999-54506999 GCF_964252035.2 Podarcis erhardii
TTTCCCTTCCCTTCCACAGAAACATAGAACATTCAATAAAACAAACACACGTGGTTGTTTATACATATTTATTGACACAATGAGGCATATATATTTAAATTTCAGAACTTGAAAGCATGTACATTAGTACTTTGGGAAGAAACGTTCTCTTCATTTTGATGCTTGCATTGATTCACTGTTAAAGCACATTCTAATTTTTTCCCCCTAGAAGCTTCTTCTTAGTTTTTTTAGCATGGTAGAAATTTTTATTTTTCTCTGGGACTGCAGTTTAGAAACATGCACCAGCCATTCTCTTCATGCAGTGGTTTCCTCTCTTCACTTCAGAATTGCATGCCACTCCCCTGCCATGTCACAAGCTGCTGTTGAAAACCCCCATTTAAACAGCAGGTTGAATTGCAACATGGCATAGAGGAGGTCAAGGGATAACTGCTCTTTGAAATAACCAGACTGCATAAATCCAGGCCTGTGTGTGCACACGCACATGTGAGACTACTCTCTTGCTTTTTGCTCCTTGTGTATAAAAAGGCACAATGTATATAATTTGTTGTGGTCTGAAACTTCTTAACTACTTACCATTAAGTAGATAGCTCTAATACTCAGTTTGTTCAATGCAATAAAATCCCAGTGCAGATCAGAACACCCGTGCTTTCACTGGGCTTTTCTCATAATTGGGATCACCGTGTACATCAAAAGTGTAACAGGTAACTTGGTGTTTTGATGTGCACAAATCCCTGTGTTTAGCAAGCTGAAACCCCACACCAACTCTGTTTCATTTTTCATTTAGAATTAGGGTTTTCTTTTCTGATGGGAACATTCATTTATCAACACCTTCTGTCACCCTGCAGGCTTGCCTTCTTTAAAATAAGCAAATGAATTAAACTATGAAAAATTATTTATTTTCAGAAGCCCGACGTTAGTGAAAAACATACCCACCAGCTTAGGCTATGGAGCAGCACTTAACGCAAGCTTACAGGTAAAGCTGTCCAAGCCTGCATTTCTTTGAAATGCCCACTTCGCTCCAGTGATGCTGTTCTCTGTTGCAGAGCTCTTCTTGTTTATGTTTATGTGACAAGTTACGGGATTGCTAATAGGTGTGTTAATCACCCAAGTAAGTTGTATTACCTAGCACTGCAAGAAGTACTAGTTCCAATTCTCATTACTTTTGATGTGAAGAAGCAAGAAGGACACCCTGTGGCAAAATCTGGAACACTCAGTTTTGCTGCAAATGCTAGATTGATAGAAGCTTTTGCAAATGCATGTGGATATGCATTAATATTTATCCCAGCTGTCATGAATGATTTCGCATCATAGTGTTGGGGAACATGGTGCTCATGGCAAAAACTTTAAAGTTTAATTATAAGATATAATTTTTATGCAGAAAAGGCAAATGTCAGGACTCCTTTATTTTCAGTTAAGTTCTGGTCATTTTTTTTTATCATCCAGCTGGTGTCTGCGGGACAAAAGAACTGTATGCTGCGTGAGGGTTGAGAGTTTAAAGGCGTTTTGGAGTTAGAAATAGTTTGAAAGCAGAAAACATTGTGCATGTCGGTGTCAGAGCACATTTGGTAGCTCCATGCAGCGATGCACGAATGTGTGGGCAAGTGTACAAAGTCAGATGTGGAACAAATGGCCCAGAGATGTTTCTCGTCATCAATTGGGCCTGTTTACACAGATCTACATCAATACATGTTGAAGCTACTTCCAATGATCAAATGGCTAAAAACTCTGCCTCTTTCTTTTGCTAGGCTGCGCTGGCAGAGAGTAGTTTACCTTTGCTTGGTAACCCCGGATTGATAAATAACGCATCCAGTGGCTTACTACAGGCAGTCCATGAAGACCTCAATGGTTCGCTGGATCACATTGACAGCAATGGAAACAGCAGCCCAGGCTGCTCTCCTCAGCCTCACATGTAAGTGCGGTCAGCATCCCTTATTGACAAAAACTTTGCGTTCCCCTAACATCCTTTCAAATGCATGCAAGCATATTCAGAAACTATTCACATGGCCTGAGAAACAGCTCCCATGATGTGAACACTTCCCCTCCCTCTGAATAAATCTCAGTTCATGATGACATGAGTGGGCAGTGGGAAAGGCTTGTGTGCTTGCAAAAGGTTTCTCTCACATAGAATAGAATGTGAATCCCGTTCTCTGTGCATTGTGGCCTTGGGCTGCAACCCCGCACACAGCTAGGTGTACTTGGAACATCTCTTTGGTTTAGATTGGACTTGGGTGTATGCAACCATGTTTCAGCCTTGAGAAACAAGTTGTTAATGTGATTGCAAAAAATACTGGCGCAACACTGCTCATAATATAGGTGCTTTTATTGTGCCTGTGATCATCATCATTTGAATATTCAGTGCAATGAATTCTACTTCCGATCAAATATCTGGATTCTTTACTGAATTTTCATCTGTTAAGATTGCATAGCAGGAGTAGTTAGAATTAGTAGTAATTTAACTAGACCCACAAGTCCTTATCATGTTTATGGACTGTCACAGAGATACTGCCCATTTATATTACCATAAAATGCAAAGTTTAACTGTTACCCAGAGTTTACATAGAAGCTAGTAAAGTGTAACTTTTTGCCTGTCTTATAAATCAGCGTAATTACATATTCAACTTTAATTACTGGTGTGTCTGTATTGGCAAGGTTTATATGTTATATTTTATGCAAGACTACGATTCCTATTAATATTTAGCAGCTAACTATATCATTAATTACTCTAAAATCTTTCCCCCACCATCTTTTTAATGCAGCTCAGAGAGTGGCAGTATTAAAAATTGATGTATTGTGGATTTCAGAAATGTGTATGAGGCCTAAGAAATGCCTGGCCTTAATCAGGGGTGTCAAACGGGGCATTTTTTTGTTTAGTAAATAGTAAAACATGTACCTTGGAGGTATCATTTCCCAGGTTATTTATATAATAATTAGAAAAGTGACATCTAAGTAGACATAGATGTAGAATGATTCTTTTTAATGTACAATTATGTCCTTAGTTAATGATAATATCCTTGTATTTAAAATGTTGCACTCAGTGTGTCCTTATTATTTAATTTTCTTTTTCATATTTCCCATATTTATTATACATGCAATGCTGGAATAGTAATTTCAAGTCAAACACTATAGGTTTTCCCCCCTAGTACGTTATCAGAGATGTTCATTTTGATTTGCCTTTGTATACTTAGAGATTTCCAAGTGGTTTTGCTTCCTGGTTTATTTCTCTTTCAAGGCCTGTAAATATATTATCTGACAGATATATTTATATCTTGAAGATCATCTGCCTAATTGCTTTATTTGCCATTTATTGTATCACCTTGTGAGGTGGGGGGGGGGGAACTATAGGCACACACTACTGAGCAAGACCATTAATGTGCTTTAGCGAGTTCCAAACCATTACTTTTTTTCAAAATGGAAAAATTTGTCTTTTGGAAGTGTCTTTAGATGTATTAAATAATACAAAAGAAGTAATAAAACTTGAAGTAGAAAGAACATGAATATAAGCTCTGGAGAGCAACAGTACTCTAAAACAAGTAAAGTGAGCCATCAGACAAAAGTTTTTATATCCCGTGCTGTATGCTATCAACCATGCATTGGGTAGCTTCAGGCCTTTTACTTGTAGCATTTCTCCTGAGTATGCTAATGCTCTCTTTCTGTCTAAAATGCCAAGACAATAAAACTTTAAAGAGCAAACAAGAATTAGATCATGTGTATTAAAAACAGCTATTTCATAGAAATGAATGACATTTGCTATTTAGAGTTGTTTGGTAACAGGGTAGCAGATCTCTTTCTTCCTCTGTCTCTCTTTTTTTTCCTCTCTGTGCACTGAGCAGTATATGCCAATTGTACATAGGATATACTGCATGTACAGTGTACATTCAACCAGCATGCACAACTCTGTACGCCATGCCTAGTGGTATTTGTATGCTACAAAGTGCATAGATATGTTAATGATGGAAGCTGAGTGCAGATTATACAAATGATTTCAGTGTGAGAGATGAACAACTGTGTGGAAGGAGCTACAAAACCTAAGTATCAAAAATGGGGGGGGGGGAGAGAGATAGCATGTCCCAAGGCTTACTTCAGCTGCTTAGGATAGGCTGTGGTAGCAGTACCCCAGTGCAGCATAACTGAACTTGTTATAGCATCAATATTTCAGTGATAATGTGTTAGTACTACAGAGCAGATACACTGTCACACACTGAGATCAAGGTGCCAGATAGGCAGCCATAATTCATAAAGTTAGTCATGGAACATTTGCCAAATAGTTAGATGTTGTAGGACCTACATCAAGATCCCAGTCTTCCTGGTTTGAGTGGGTAAGTTATTTAGAAACACACCAATTAGGCAGTCAGATAACCAACCTCCAATAAATTTGTAATGAATGAGAATTAAGATAAAATAAAACTTCTGAGTAAAAGCAGAAGCAGTCAAGGCTTACAAAGTCCTTGCTCTTAAAATTTAATTGATCACTTGCTCTAGAGTCTTCATGTAGGCTGAGAGTCCTCTTATTCAGGGTGAAAACTACACAGGATGTGGAAGTTCAGCGGTCGAACTCCCAATAATTCTATATTTACAACAAGCACCCAATTTAAATAGGGGCTGAAGCATGGAGGTAGATCTAACACTTTGTCCTGGCACCAGTTTCCCAATTTAAATCACTCACCCCCAGATATCTCTTAGCCAAGCAGGGCAAAGCTTACTTAATACAAGACTGTTTCCCCTCTCTGTAATTCATGAAAACATCAGAGAGCACATGGGCTCATGACCATGATGCACAAGCAAAGGATTAAATATCCTCATCCCAAGTGCACCATGGCACTGATCCAAACTGGGGCCCTCGCAATCTGCTTTTTGTAAAATAAAAGCACACATTAGGAGTTTGAATCATGGATCTCCCACCTCACATATGGTTTAACTCTCAGGTTTTCTCGGCAAAGGTCAAGTTGTATTTAGGTTTACTTTCTGGTCATATGATCATATGCTGATTGGTCTATTACCAGACCGTGGGGTTTGTTGCAGAAATCTACCTAGGAGCCAATCTCAAAGGAAGCTAACATGAGAAGCAGCTCATGTGTGAGTTGGGATAATTTTAATAGGGCTTTGTTGACTTGCTTAAAACTGCAGTCTCTAATTCCTTTCTTTGAAGCCCAGGTGTTTGTTGGTACCTAGTATAGAAGACAATGTACTCTGTTCATGCACAGAGGCAGTGTTTTCCTCGCATGTTCCTTCTAGGCATTAATCAAAGTGGCTGTCAAAGTCAATCAAAGTGAGGTGTGTCTCAGAATGTATCATGAAATCAAATTTTGCTGTGCTTCCAAAGCTCAGAAGGGCTTTTTAAGAGAATTCAGCTGAAGCGACAAATTTCTGAACTCAAGATCCATGCTGCCTTCTCCATTTCCCTGACTTCTGATTTCATAAACTAATGCCTCATTGTCACATTACAGGTAGAAATAGTACAGTGCAGGTTGCTCTGCCATTTGTGAATTGATGACAGTGGCCCGTTTTTCACATAAGCTCTAAACAATGGTTTAGCACTGTGTGCACAAGCTGGAATGAGCCCAAGCAAGATGTGGGCTTGCATGGTCCTCCTCCTTCAACTTCTATGTAGCCAAGAGCAGCCTTTAGGTTTATTTCCTTGATCCCAGCTTGTCATCCCATGTAAACCAGGAATCATAGTTTATAAGGCACTCTGGTCAGTTTCAGAACAGTCCAGCATCAAACCCTAGGTTAGGAAGCTGACATGTTAAACTAATCAGAGTTCATTATAATCCACAATCTTTGGTTCTGAATAAACCATTCCTCCGTCCCCACAAGCCCAAATCTTGCATGAGCTTGTTCCAGCCTATGCTGAACCATGTTACTATGTTACGTGTAAACTTGTCTATTGACTGCTGCCATGTTGTGACGCCCAAAACTGATCTTACAGGAAACCTTACACCCATGTGGTTGCAGCAGCCACAGTGATGAACGTAAACAGCAACATTGTTTTCTAATGTTAACTTTCCTTGGAAGCATTCTGCTGCATAAGCGATATCAATTTGCACAAAGGACAAAAGCATTTCCCCCTTTGAGTTAAAAAAAGAATGCTAATGGGAACATAGCTCAATATCATCCACTTTGACTGGCACACGATCTTTAGGTTTGTTCACATCCACATTAAAGAACTAGAGACAGGAGTACTTCACACGTGTGTTAATCGCTGATTAATCATCAGGCATAAGACTTGCATCTGTGAATGAATGGGCCATGGCAGAGCAGATGCCAAGGACTGAAGGGGATCCTTGCCTTTGCAGCAAAGCCTGGGTGGGAGACTGCTACTGTCTCACAGTGGGTGAGGTGCTGGGCTGTGTTCCCCCAGAATCTCCCGTGGCTGTGAGCCAGAGGTGGGAATGAGGCTTATAAAAGCCCGTGCCCTGCCCAGTCATTCAGCCAGACAGAGCAGAGAAGCAGCATGGTATCACCTTTAAAAAGTGCTTTTCATTTGAGTCGCTGTGAGTCGTCGTGCTAAATGATCAAGGTACAAGGGACCAACTGACCTACATGAATGTGTGAATGAGTGCCACATTTTTAGGGCTTGCAGGTGTCACCCCCCATAGCACTAGTGACATTTTTCTCCCCCACTAGGAACAGTTGAGGGGGTGGGGGGAGAGTTGCTATTTTCTGAACTGTTCTCAAAACACCAGCTCAGAAAAGGAACTAGGAGCTGTTTCCTGAAGGTATTTTCTTATAGCATCCCAGCGCATTACTTGGCCCATAGACACTACAATCCTTGTATTCAGCTTCATTTTAAAATATTGGAATTAGTTGAAGCTGTGTGTGCACCCATGGTCTCTTGTGATAACAGTATTTGCTGCAGAGGTTACATTTGAGTTTAGCAAAAGTGCACAGAGGAAGAAAGCAAATAAGGATGGAAGCTCATCTGAAAGATGAGCAGATGCGAGCTCAGTCAGTCTTTCGTCCTCCAATTCTGCACTATGCAAGAAAGGGGAGTTTCAGCTCTGCATAGCTTCAGTCATCCTTTTCCACCTTTTGTATTCTGCTGTCTTTCCCAACCCCTATCCTCTTTACCTTTCCAACTTTTGCCCAGCCTGGGTCTTTCTTCTCCTTCTCCTTCTTTGCAGTTTGATCTGCATAAACATCAAACTTTTTATATTTTCAAACTTTTTTTATTCTTTAAATTTTGTTCCCAAAGGCAAGTGTGATTATTCTGCTCTAAGGTCTGTTTGAGGTGCTTCAATTTGAAACCGGTCCATTGTCAGATTGTTCCCATATCTGATTATTCCAGTCCCCTACTGTTATGCTTTCACACTACTTACAGTAGGTTACCTATCATTCCAGTTTCAATCCCTTTCATTCCCTTGTGTTTTTAACTTCATACCATTCCTGTACCCCTGTCTTTGCATTTTTTGTATTTCTGCTTTTTGTCCCACCTCATGATGCATCTCAATTTACTTTGGAGGCTCTTCTGTTGTAGGAGGCTTCTATGAGGCAAAGTCCTTGTTCACTGGGTGAAATTTGCACGCAGCATATTCTAAAATAAATCAAATGCTTAAAGCTGCACCAAGCTTTGGGAGAATGATTGAGAATCATTTAATTGAGTCAGTGATGATACCACTGCTGTAGCATTTTGTGAAATACATCACACATAAGAACCATTTAGTCTCCTTGTTGTAATATATTAAGGTAGCTTGAAAATGTTGTGTTATGTTGCAGTCTTAAAGAGGCCAGGAAAATAATTGAAAATATTACCTACAGTTGGAGATGGGAAAGAAATTTTGTGCCTTTTGTATTTTAATGAGGACCTACTTAATTCTGCAATTTTTTGAAGCAATACGCAAACTGAAATGCAGCTGTCATTTGAAATTTCTGATTCTCAGAATTTTGCAAGACAGTACTTTTATCAAAAAACCATGTGCACACATGTATATTAGAGGGAAAGGTGCATAAAATGCAAAATTGCATACAAAAATAGGTGTGTGCTAGGAGAAGTATGTCCTAAAATGTTAAAAACAAATTGCAAATTGACAGGAACATGAGGCAAACTAAACTTAACATTGAAAAATGAGAAAGTGAAATTGGCAATTTTGTCCTTCTCTCCCGATATTGTTACAGATTTTGTTTACTTTCTTGCTGGCTTTAGTTTAGGGTAGAAGATTGCTACTTGTGGACTTCATAAGATGCTGAAGCTTTGTATCTGACCTTTTGTATCATCAGATTCACATGTAGGCTCTATCTGTCTGTCTGAATGAACGTTTCAGGTTTTAGGAGCACCACCTGGCATTTCAAATTGACAAGCCAATTGAGCAAAAGGTAGCACTCCACCTTCTTGTTGTATTTAAATTTTTAATATTTATAGTGATGTTGTGGACCATGTTGAAATAAGTATTGAGGAGTGTGTGTGTCCGGAAGTGGGAGGATCTATGCAGCTCCGTGCATGTGGGTAGTAAAAGAACAAATAAATTTGCTGTGGAATTAAAATGTTTACTGTACCGTAACAGATACCGTTCACAAGTAGCATCTCCCCTCCTCCAACTCCCCAAAACACACATTCTCCTGTTCTCCTCTATATTCACTTCATATTGTTTCACTTCACATTTCAGATCTAGCCTCTTGTATTTTGCTTCCCTGCTCATCAACTCCCTGATCTTTCTAGCCTTATATGCTGTTGCGCTCAGCAGCCACTGCAGCCCTTTATCATTTCCTCTTTAGTTGTTTAAATGTTACATTCCTTTGATCGAACAGTTGATGTTCCTTTTTTATATAATATTCTAACCCCCATTTGTTGCACTTTCACAATTCTTTCTACTTCCTCCGAACAAAAAGATCACTCTAGAGATAGAGTGCCTGCAGCTGTCTTATGCTGAAAAGTGTCATATCCCCATAGTATGGATTGTAGAAGTTTGCAGGATCCTTTGGGGTTTTGTGGGATCTATATAGAAGCAAAATGCATGGATGCTTTGTTGAAAACTTTATTCCGTTCTCTTTTGAATTCTCCACAATTGGATGTTTGTAGAGGCAGATTAATAATTCTCAGACCCCTGGGCCACAGCCACACACACGCAAGCTCAGATGCTAATTGCTTGAATTTTAACTATTGTAGTTAAGTTTGTAACTATATGTGACAAAAAAAATTCCTACAAACAGAAAGATATGAGCCCATTTTGAAATTCACAGCCTCTAACCAGCAGAACAAAAGCCAAAATATTATTGCAGTAGCACTGGATAGTTTACAGGTCAGAAACAACACATTATATTGTTCATAAACATATAAAGACACAATGTTCACACACAAAAGCTCATCACTTGATGAGTGCAACATTAAATCATGATTTAAATGCGCAAATGAGCCTAGGCATCATAGGTACAACACCATAAATAGAATTTCAGTATCACCTCTGCGGTGGGTTCAATTCACAGTCAGCTGCCAATTATCAAGAAATGGTTCATGCATGCATGGGCGTAGCTTCATAATGGCAGAGTCAAGTGGTGGCCTACATGTGTGCATGAGCTATCATTTCATAGACCTAACATGAAATACAAATTTCAAATTTCTCCCATTATCTCAAACACAGTGCTTTATCAATGAAATCAGTTCACATATTTCTTAGTGTAAAAAAAAAACAACCCCAGAAATAACCAAGCAATGAACATAAATGCTTAGTGCCAAAACAACAATGAATCAGAAACTTGCCATAAGAGGTTGGTGTGAAATGCATGAGCCATGGTTCTGCCAAAAGGACCGTTGCAAATGCATGGAATCACAAGAGGAGAAAAATGGATGAACTGGAACAGTTTTTGGTATGTAAGAGAATGAAATCAAAATAAAGGCAATGGGAGCTGGACAACTAAAACAGCCATTCAAACACAATTTCTGATAGTCCATTTCAGTTGTTCATTTGTGTGTACTGGGTGGGGCGGTAAAAAGTGGTTGTTGGCAGGCTTTTTCAGAGAATTGTGTGTTTAAATGTGGCCTGTTGGGCAGTTTAATAGGTTATATTTAATACGTCAGCCTACTTTTGAGATGATTGTTTTTGGTTTGAGATTCAAATCAATACTGAACAATTCACAAGACAAAAGAGGCAACACAAGTGGAGAGTGGGGATGTGTTTCATCATCGGTAATTAATTTAAATCACACAAGCTTCTTTTTTCTTAAAATATATTATACACTTAAACTCAGGCCTAAATAACATTGCTGAAAGTAATGTAGAACAGTTCTATTTCACCAAACCATGGTTTGTTGGAGCTGTAATAAGTCATATGCTCACCCACTGCCTCCTCCCCTCTTTTGCATCAGTACTTCCTGGTTCCTCAAACAAGTTTCCCATGGTATCTGAACCAGAAAACTGTGGCTTGAACAATTCATAGAAACCAGAATCAAACTGATACTCTGCTTTGCAGGGATCATTCATTCCTAGTTTGTACATCGTGAGAAATTCTTGTTAAGAAACCAAGCTACATTGAAAAAAGGTGCAAGAGATTAGAGGAGGGAACAGACAGGCCCACAGCCCATTCTTGGTTGTTCAAATCACAGTTTGTTGGACCAGAAATTGTGGCATTTGAACGGAGCCTAAATGTCATCCTTTGGAGATGAGCCTTGAGCTCTCCTAAGGCACTCCTGCTTTATTAGATAAAATTCGGCCTTTGTTTTGTGTTCCACAGTGAGTCAAAGCTGGTTTTGAGTCTAGCCATTCTGAATTCACATTTTAGCTACATGTATTGACTTCACATCTTTTCTAGTCCATGTGTGCTCTTCTTTGGTAGATACTGTGGATACTATCCACAGTTCCATAGGGTTTGGGGGCACACCGACAAATCTACAATGGTTTGGCACTGCGGATTTCTTTCCTTTACATTCATACTTTTCACAATGCTTCCTTGTCTCCTTCTGCAGCCCAACTGATACAGTGTTCTAAAGGGTATATCCCTTATTCAGTATGGTTCTCAAATCTCACTTCCACCATCCGGAGCACACTTTATGTCTATACAAGTGATCATTTCAAGGATATTTTGGTTTTCCTGCAATCCCATTAACCCTCTTTGGTTGTTCTGTTTAATCCCTGGCAATCTACAAGGCATCTGACTCTTTTGCAGCTTTCCTGCTCCTCTTGAAAGAATTTTAGGTTATCTTTCTTCTTCCTCTGTTTTCTGCCATGTTCAAAGCAGCCCACAGGCCCCTTTCTGATTCATCCCCCCAGAGTAAAGAACAAGTGTTTCTACAAAACATGACCTCTTTTAATATGAAAATTGAACATTTCATGACCTTTGTCCAACTGCCAAATTAACTATATTGGAAATCTGCAGGGTATTTATATAAGCCAAACTGGAAAATACTTTCTCTTCAGTGACAATATTTTAGAGTGCTAGCTATGTAAGAGGTTTTGAGGTGGAAATTACTAACGTTCAATTGTATCCCTATTCATGAGTACCAAGTCTCAATATTACCTGCTGCATTCCAAACAAATCAAATCTAGAGAATAAAGGTCAAGTAGTATATTGCATCTCCTGGGACAGGTACTCTTTAGTTGCCTTTTTCATCCTCTGTTCTTCTGTATCACCCTTTTTTCATTGCTTGTCTCTCACTGTTTTCTTTATGGTCATACAATTCCTTCAGTACAAACAGTCAGAGAAGGCAAATTTCACTCAAGCAGTTCTTGTTTACATAACAGATGTACATCACCACACAGACAAAGCCTTTCTGCCAACCTTAACGTTAGACCTGGGGGCTGAAACAATTCCAAAGCTTCACATTTGAAATGCATAACTTTGCAGCATTGTACTTTGTTTCAGTTGCTGTTGTTTCAAATGTGGAAATATTGTCTTGAAAGTGTGTGTTTCTGAAACTTAAAAATTTGAAAGATATAGGCCTGGTTCAGACTGTGGTTTTATGGAGCTGAAATGTGTCTACACCCTGTTCCATATCCTTCTCCCTCCACACACCTGTGGTATCAGTGAATATCGTATATATTACTGTGTTCGAGTTTTTCTTAAATTCCAAAGTGAGTAAGTTTTGACACACATTCAGCATATAGCAACTGTGCCTAAATAGCAAGCAAATCTTCTGTTTTATATTCCAGTCTGTGGTATTGATCAGAAAAGAAATATAAGCACGGCTTTTCTTAACCCAATCATTATTACTTGGGGACTCCTTTGTAATGGATGCCTCTTGTCGTCCATTTTACTTCTAAGCTGATTTGAGTTCAGAGAAAGATTTTGAAAACCTATAGGAACTATGTATTTCATTTGAATTCACCCTGCCCTATCCTGAAGGCCCAGAACATTTTGAAAACCATTGGCATAAAAGAGTACTCAAAGGCTGCCAACCTTTGTGTGCTAACTTGGGAGTCAGTCCCACTGAACTCATTGTGCCTTAAATTCCAAGTAAGCATGCATAACATAGCTGCAAAAATATAGCCTATAAAATGCTAATACAAAACATCACACAGTTCCAACACATTAAAATCCTCCCTAAATCTTCTCCTTCCACCTGCAATTTCCCCATTTTCAGATAATCGAAGTCTCTCTTATTTGGGTCACCTTACTTCTGCGGATGGGCTGAAATACCTTCTTCCAAAAGGAGGCACTCAGTTCACATGCAAGGCCCCTCAAAAAGAACATTAGATAACAAAATCTTGAATTTGGTTGACAAGTATTAAAATGTATAAGATTCCAGCACTTCCGTGTAGATTGTTACATCCAGCTGTTCTTATGAAATATTATGCCTCTGAGATCTGAAGCCTTCAAACCTGCCGGTCAACATATGTTTAAATCCAGCAATTCTGGATAATTTATCAAAAAGCGCAACGATCCTCTTGTGCTAACCCACTTCCATTATGGGTTGAAATCTAGCCTTTTGAGTGACCGTTTGTCTTCCGTGATGTTGGAGAAGGAGACAGCTCCTTTTGTCTTCCTCAAGGGCTCTGCTTTACGCAACTACAGGCCATATGCTACACCATTCTTCTTTACAGGCTGCTTCATTGTTTCTGTGGCAGCCAAGATCTAATGCACATCTGAAGCCTGAAAAGGTCTGGAGCATATGCCAAACACTTAGCCACAGGTCCCTAACAGTTCCACTGCTTGAGTGGAGAGACGTGTCTCCACATTTCTCACACATGTCACACGAAACACAGCTGGAGTATCAGTGGGTTAGATACTGCTGACAAGTAGAATTCTGGGCTGCTGCATGAAGTTTGAAACAGCTTCAGAACTTAGCAGATTTGCAGAAAGTCACTGGTGCCATGTCCAACTGCTTCAGGGTTCTAAAAGGCATGGGGAGTCCGCATGAGTAGGAAAGGCTCTGCACTCAAGGCCTCTCCTCCTCCCAGAGGGGAGGAGTTGTGAGTGGGAGCAGCTTCCCGCAGCAGCAGGGAGGCGTATTCGGCTCCCTGCTTCTGATTGCCTCTGCTGCCGCGGCCAGGCCTTTCAGCCAGCCAATAGGGCCGGCTGGTGGGCGGGTTTAGCTGCATTTAAACAGCCACGGCAGCGCTCTGTTCCCAGTCGGTTCCTGCTTGCATTAGATCTCCCTCCCTCCCTTTTAGATCAGCTTCCTTTGCATATTGACCTTGCTATGGACTTTGGTTGGTTGCCTTGATTGCCCAAGGGGCCTGGTAGGAATTTTTTATCCATTTGGCAAATTGGCACCAGCCTCTTGGCTTTTTCGCCTACCTCGTAGCAACTCGTCACAACTTTCTGGTATTGGCGGTTAGGCATTGGAACAGGTGTGCTGTGTTGGAGGATTGGTTATGGGCCATCATCTATCCCTCCTCTTTTGGGTATTCCGTTAAAGGAATCTGGCGGTCGTGGATCCTGTCCTATGCCCTGCTGGTGGCTAGGGCCATGGCATGACCCCCGGTGACGTCATGGGGAAGCTTCCAGTTCTGTTTGCATCAACAAGCTCCTCCCACTGGTTGTTAACCCTGAAATGACTCCCTGCTGAGCAGGGTGGAGTCATGTATTGCTGTTTTATCCAGTGCCTAAGCCAATACTACTCACATGCTGTAACCAATAAAGTTGGTCCTCGACTCCCTTCGACTAATGGAAAATAAGGAAGGCAATGGAGCTAGCATGTTTGCTCCTGCTTTCTTTCATCACACGAGGGATTAAAATACTTCAGCAGGGCTAGAACATTGAAAGGATCTCAACTTCGGCACCAGAAAAATTTGAAGAGAGCAAGGTTTATTTATACAGTTTGATTTTTAGCCTCATCAATTCAAAAGGCACTGGTCAAGTTTCAGAATATTTTAAAGCTCCTAAGTAACTAGCTAGATTTGAATTAACAAGCAAAACAACTTTAAAAAGCCAGACCACCACCAACATTAAAGGCTGTAACCAAAGTATCCACTAAAATAAATCTGTTCAAGTTCTGAAGAGTGTCTAGGGGAAGGATTTTCTAGAGAAATGCTTTTGCATGAATGTTCAGTGTTATAACTTGGTACAGTGAGGCTGTTATCATCTGGGCAGACCAGGACCTCCATACAAACTGCCCAGGCTTGTGCTCCAGAGAGGTCACTTTGGTGATGACAATGCAGGAGGCAGCAGTTTTGAGTCTCTGCAGCCACAGCAGGCACTGATTCTCCAGCAGTTTGACTTTACAGTCCCTTGTCTCTCAAAGACACATGGATGCCAAAAACCGGTGATGACACTGTGGCTGTCAAAGGAAGAAGGTGATCACCCAGGTATCACCCAGTTGAGCACTTTAGAACTGGATACTTTTACAATAAAAAGCAAAATCCAGTCCTATTTCCTCATGATAGGAATCCCCTAATAGATGTTCCCTGAAGAAAATAATAAAGCTTTTCCTGCTTCACTAGCAGGAAAAGAAAGAAAGGAGGGGGTTTTCTTATTGTTGTTTCTGAAATACAAGCTATAATTTTGCTCTGCTATAGAAAATGTATTTTTATTCCTCTGCATTTTCTTGACCATTCTTTATTGGGGGGGGGGAGTTTAATTAATGAAAAATACTGCACCAAGTCCTCTTTCTTGCTGGTGACACCAGCTCAACAGCATTTAATTAAAGCTCTGTGTGCCTGGGAAATACAGGATCTTGTTTTCATGATAGCAACCCTCACATGCACAGGTTTAAAAGTGAAATGTACACTTTGAACATTTTTTCCTTTTTGTTTTGGTTCTGAGATTGTGGAGAACAGGCTTTACCAGCACTGCCAATTTGCTTTTAGCATAGCATCATAGACATGCCAAAGATCTAAGCTTTCAAGGCTCATTGGCAGTCACAGAACAAGCAGAGGTGAATTACTACATGCAGCAGAGCAAATTATGCACAGTGTATGGAATCTGGTATAGCATTGGGCTTTGTGGGAAGAAAGGCTCTTCTCTGAAGCATGTTTCTAGAACTCATTGCGAAGGAGAAGAAAAAACATGAGAGCATGTGAACTACCTGCTTGGATGGTGAGAAACAAACTTGACCTTGTCCAGGTCTTTAAACGGTTAGCAAGCAAGGCATCTGTGCCCTGAACATGTCCCACTCTGCTCCATAACTTTTAACCAGCTGTCTTTTGCCCCTCCAGCTCTTCTTCCTTAGTTGTGCCTCTTCATGCAGGACCTAACAAGAACATCCAAAACTCCACTAAATTATGCATAATTTGAATGTCTGAATGCTGATTTGAATAATCATAATTTGAATGCTGAAATTTGAGTCTGTTATGTACAAAAAAAAAATGTCCCACAAACAGATGAGCTGAAGGGCTGGAAAGGAAGGGTAGCACTGGCAAAATTGTGTCAGGAGTGAGCCAACAATAAGTCACATGTAGTAAGTGAATTTAACTCTTTAGTAGAAAAAAAACAGGATCTGTTCAGGAGAGCTAGGCCCAATGAGCACAGCGACTCTTCTTCGGTAGGTCTTGTCCCTATGAGGCAGGTGCAAGGACTGAAGGTCCTTCCCACAGCTGCCTAAGTCTCCTCTCCCCAGGCTTCCCCAAGCAACCAGAGACTGTGCCAGCATGCCCACCTTTACTCTTCATGCCCTTCCTGGTCCCGGGAGACCAGAGGGGAGGGGAGCTTGTCTCAGCAGGAAGGGGAGAAACCCCCGCCTCTTCACCAGCCTGACTTATCTCTGTTTCTTGGCCTCCCTCATCCCACTCTCCTGCTTCCATTTCTGATTCTGGACTTCTTTCTCCATTCTCACTAAGCCCTGTTACTTTTTCAGCTTCCAAGACGTCCTCTTCCTAGTCTTGTCCCTCTTCTCCCTCTGACCACTCTGTCGTCCCACTCATTTGCCTGAAGAGGACAGATCTCGTTGAAGCCCCCACATATATTTCTGCAGCAGAGATTCGGAGAAAGTTGACGTGTGAAACTGCCCAAGGGACCACCTTTATTTAGATTTGCCCTGTGATGATGGTTTGACTCGTTTGTCACTTCTCCTATCCTATGCAAGAAAAACAATGTTTTCAATTGTGCTAAATGTTCAATACAAATTGGGCATGGCACCCTGCTTACCTCTGCATAGCATTAAGAGCTTGAACTTGGGGCAAAAAATGGTTTGGCCCTGGAATATTATTGTGCATAGTTACTGGGGACTTTTAAGCCCTGATGTCTCATCCTTTGATATCCTAATAACTGCTTGCTCTCAGTAGTGGTTGTTGTTTTTTCTAAGGTGCCTTTCAGAAATTCTTTCACGTTGTTTGGAAAAGCATGAGACAAATAATGCATAAAGATCTCTAGCTGAACTGTAGCGTTGGTGAAATAAGATGCACTCAGGTGTCAAAAACCAATACACTGTGAAATGCTGTTAGACCTGGTTTCGGTAGCATGGTTATTAATGGCATGCTAGGAGCATCTGACATTCCTTGGGATCAAAGGCTTCTTCAGAGTTCATATTTCTATATAAAGCAGAACAATGTGTGTGACTGCCCTTCCCCTCTGTTTTCTTTCGGAGCCAACAGCCTTACAGGGAGGGCAAGTGACAGCACAATAGCCACTACAGTGGGTGGGGGCAGCTCTCTTCCCTCATTCTGAATATTTTGCCATATTTGCTTTTGCTCTGCTTCCCAGGGAAGAGGCATGTTGCCTGAGGTGTCTACAGCTACTGTTGATTCTGCTGCAACTGCTTTGCCTCATACAAGTCCAGAGCCTTCTGCTCAAAAGAGAATGGGGAGGACTACCGAGTTTAGCCCCCCCCCCGCCCCCACCCCGCCATAGCTGTCAACTTTTCCCCTTTTTAAAGGGAAATTCCCTTATTCCAAATAGGATTCCTCGCAAGAAAAGGGAAAAGTTGACAGCTATGCACCATGCTGAGAGGCATGGCAGAGCTTTTAATGCTGGTGACACCATGTAGTGAATATTAGTTTATGATTTCACTTTTTAGAATCTATCTTATATTGTTTTCTTATTTTGTATTTGAAGACAAAATTGAAAGTTTAGGCCCTTTTTGGTTAGCCAAATCTGGTTGTGCATTTCGTGTGCAGTAAAATGCTGATAGCTACACTGAGTGAGGTACTAGTATGAACACTATTTAGCCCAATATATATTGAAGGTAACCCAGGACTGAATGAGAAATGAGTTATTGGCTCAACCAGGTCAGACCCTGGCCTCATGACAAACAGGCTCATACTAGGAAAATCCTCAGATTCAATAACTATAGACCTGTTACATTAAGTTTCCACCAAGCTGTAATATGTTGGAAGGCTAAATACAGGGTTATGTGAAGAAACTGTCCATTTTATCCTCAAAAGGCACTTGGCAGACTGCGTTACAGGTGCTTATTTTCTCTGCTTCGAGAGGTTTCAGTTCTAATTTGGAAGGTGCCCTTTAGATTTGAGATGCAGTCCTGTTTTATAATAACCCTTGTCAGGCTGTGAGTCTAAGCATGCATTTCTGGAAGTATGGCCCATTGAAACTACTGAGACTTCTTAGTAAATGCTTTAGAACTAAGAGCCCAGTGACACAAAACCTAACTCTAGAACATTATTGATGTTCTCAGTTTTGAATATGCCAGTATAGTATTGGATTCCGGAAAATCAAATGCAAACTTTGTTTTGTTTCTAAGTGTTGAAATTAAGCATCTATAACAAACTCTAGAACTTAGGAAATGGCACGACATTAATTTTAAGCATGGGAGCAAGAGTGTCTGATTTAATACTGTTGTCATACTGCCTGTTAGAGACCTATTACATATACCTCTTAATTCTTGCATGGCCAAGGCATTTAGGGTGCAACTCTTAAAACACCACTATTCATTTCCATAAGGAAGTTACTCATTATAAGCATGCAAATCCTGACTTTACATTTGAAAACACAAGACAAAGGCTCAAGGCCACTTACGACATTAAAAACTGGAAGAACGACAATGTTTCAAAGATTTAAAAGGACAAGTGAAACAAGCAAAAATGGAAAAGAAATTGTTTTGCAAAGCAGCAGGAAATCATCAGGGAATGGGACAAGATTGAGTCACCCTGGGTTGGGAACTCCACGGCTAAGGCATGGCCACAGGGGAAGGTCTACCCTGCATCCCCACCAGCCATAGCTCAACTGGTGACAGGATGCAGAGAAATTTAAAGCATTTTAATAGAATTATACAGTCACAACTTCTCCCAAATAAGCCTGGGAACTGTGGTTTGCTGCTGACAGAGCTATAGTTCCCAGCAGACTTAACAAACTGCAGTCCCCAGGATTCTTTGAATATGCTTTAAATGTTCAGTGTGGATGTGACCTTTAATGATGTGCAGCCTCATGTGGGAGGAGATACTCCTTCAGGTACCCTAGTCTT
Source organism: Podarcis erhardii (assembly GCF_964252035.2). NCBI lineage: Eukaryota > Metazoa > Chordata > Lepidosauria > Squamata > Lacertidae > Podarcis > Podarcis erhardii. The sequence continues at coordinate 54,505,720 of NC_138500.1, forward strand.
AAGCTGTTTGAGACTCTTAATAGTGGTAACCAACTGCTTGAATCTAGTTCTGCTGGATCTCTCAGCGGCTTTTGACACCATCAACCATAACATCCTTCTGGACCGTTTGGAGGGGCTGGGAGCTACGGGCACTGTCATACAGTGGTTCTGCTCCTTCCTCCTGGGCCATGTTCAGAAAGTGGTGGGGGGGGATGAGTGTTCAGACCCCTAGGCTCTCACTTGTGGGGTGCCTCAGGGTTCTGTCCTCTGCTCCCTGCTTTTCAACATCTACATGCAGGCACTGGGAGAGAGCATCAGGGGGTTTGGGCTGGGTGTTCATCAGTATGCGGATGATACCCAGCTCTAACTCTCTTTCAAATCAGAACCAGTGAAGGCAGTGAAGGTCCTGTGTGAGTGTCTGGAGGCGGTTGGAGGATGGATGGCGGCTAACAGAGGTTGAATCCTGACAAGACAGAAGTACTGTTTTTGGACAACAGGAGGCAGGCAGGTGTGGAGGACTCCCTGGTCCTGAATGGGGTAACCAGTGGCGTAGCGTGGGTTGTCAGCACCCGGGGCAAGGCAAGTAATTTGCGCCCCCTAACCCGTGGATTTGTGCCCCCTAACCCTAACCCCCAGATGTTGCGCCCGGTGCGGCCGGCCCCCCCTGCACCCCCCACGCTACGCCACTGGGGGTAACTGTGCCCATGAAGGACCAGGTACGCAGCCTGGGAATCATTTTGGACTCACAGCTGTCCATGGAGGCGTAGGTCAATTCTGTGTCCAGGGCAGCTGTTTACCAGCTCCATCTGGTATGCAGGCTGAGACCCTATCTGCCTACGGACTGTCTCGCCAGAGTGGTGCATGCTCTAGTTAGTGCACTCATGCTCTAGTGGTGCATGAGTAGTCTCTCACTTGGACTACTGTAATGCGCTCTATGTGGGGCTACCTTTGAAGGTGACCCAGAAACTACAACTTATCCAGAATGCGGCAGCTAGACTGGTGACTGGGGGTGGCAGCCAAGACCACATACATTGGTCTTGAAAGATCTACATTTGCTCCCAGTACGTTTCTGAGCACAATTCAAAGTGTTGGTGCTGACCTTTAAAGCCCTAAACGGCCTCAGTCCAGTATACCTGAAGGAGCATCTCCACCCCCATTGTTCTGCCCAGACACTGAGGTTCAGCGCCGAGGGCCTTCTGGCAGTTCCCTCATTGCGAGAAGCCACGTTACAGGGAACCAGACAGAGGGCCTTCTCCGTAGTGGCACCCGCCCTGTGGAACGCCCTCCCACCAGATGTCAAA
>NC_138500.1:54514499-54539499 GCF_964252035.2 Podarcis erhardii
GTTATCAGATTTTATTTTACATAGTTTTAGTCTACAAAGACACAATTGCTTAAACCTAGTGGGCTTAAGGCTTATATTCTGTGTGGTTGAATTCATGGCACAGTTGTACTGTTTGAAAATCAATTAAAATTTCATGTGAATGTTACAAGCATTAGGTAGAATTACCACTAACTGGGTTTTCTTTGGATAACTCAGAGATGGGGAAGTGATCATCAGCATTCTGTGTCTACAGCTGCTTAACTTCATAAGAATGCATTTCTTTGTGATTAGGGAATCGAAGCATAGCCAGCTAGGAACAGAGCAACTGAGCTATACTTTAAAAGATAAACCAGGGTGGACTTTAATGTCCCCGGTCAGAATCAGTCGCAAGCTCCCATAGTCTGTTTTACTCAGATTCCTCAAATTGGGCATTCACATTTTGGAGAATTTACTTCAGGATTTAGACTACACATTCCAATACTAGTGTACATTTTTGGAAAGCTAGTGTTATTACTGCTTATAAAGCACACTTTCACCCTTGTTACTTCAAGAGTTCAAATCGGAATGGGTTTTGTCCATAAAAATCAGGCATATTTAACAAACAAAAAAAAGATGTAAATTTTACTATAGTATTAATGTAAACAGTGTTTTCACTGCTGCTGGATGTAAAAAATGTAAATGAAACCATTTCATTCACTTGCTTAAGTTTCTGGTGTATAAATAAAATGTCTAATTCTTTTTGACCCATTTATAACCCACAAGGTTTTATTTTTTAATTTTTTTTCTCCTTGGAAGTTCATTCTTCCACCCTGCGAGCTCATCAGTTCCTATGTGTTTATTTAGGAGTTATGTAATATTTGACAGATTTGTTACAGAGGTGTTTGTAGGTACCCCAAGGACTCTGAAAGCAAGACTAACAGACAAGTTAGCAGAAAACCTATCTGCTTTATTAATACTACATGGGGCTTTTTAGGCTCATATTTACTCCTTTCCCTGATGTACACATAACATGCTCTGCCTTGCCTATTAAAAGGATGCAATGTGGGGAAATGCTCACCATTCAGCTTCTTGTATGCTTTTTATTCCGAGAGCAGTATTCACAAAACCAGTTGGTCCTTTCTCTTACAAAATTTTCAGGTATCCATATTTTCAGTATAACTAAAAATTGAAAGTCTGAAGGTGAGAAACATGGGCTTGCGAAATCTCAAGTTATACAGGTATACTTTGTCAGGAAGCCATGATTGGCTCCAGTTCCCTGATAAATGTAGTAGCAAACCAAGGCTTGACTCTTGAGTAAAGTCTGCAATGACCCAAAGATATAAATATTGGCTGCAATGCAGAAGACTGCAAATGGAATGGAACTTCTTGTCTGCACAATATGCTTGTTTCCACATGTGGAACAGATTTTCTCTTGCACAAAGTACACAGAGGAGCTGCTTGTGAGAAGCAAAGTAGCTGCACTAGAGCAGGATTTCTGGATCATGGCCACCACCTGTGCTTAATCTCCCACATATATGTTGTGTGACCATGACAATGATTTCTTTCTTGGACCAAGTTGTGTGTTGTTCCTAAGCTGACTTTGCTTTTGTTTTATGGCATATCTATAGGGTATGCTGCCCTATCCAGCTAAACTCTAAATACAAGTAGTGATTGTGATGACAGGGAAATAAGGAGGCAAGCCACAAAGGCTTGGTGAACTGGTCCACATTTATTTATGGTAGCACCAACTGATCCACAGTGGGGGGAGCAAGGGGCAGGATCTAACTGTAAAAAAACAGTAGGTGAGCCAAGCCTGCCAAGCTTGAGGTGTAGCATATCCACAAGCTCTTCTCTTAATCCACACACTTTCAGCCCCACAACTCCAGGCAGCTGTTATAGGTTGGTCCCAGGTGCCAGCAAATCTCATAGCCCTGAGGGCAAGTATTGGGACTACACCCTTCACCCCTAAGAGTGATCAACAAACTCTAACCACCTGATAACTCCCTGCACCACCCTGCCAGTGTGGCATTCAACCTATTTAAAGGCTACCCCTGCTAACTACACCCGTCATCAAATCAGTGATGGGAGTGGGGGTGGGATCCTGCCAGCATGGCCCATCAGTGAAGAAGCCAAAAATTCCTAGTCTCAAAAAGCAACCTGCCAATGCAGGTGGGTGGGAAACTTGCAGAATGAAGGGGCCACAGAGCAGGCGGGGCAGACACAATAGCCCACATGCACCTTCCCCCCACAATTTTGGCACAGCATGCAACCACAACACCAAGTCTCCCTGTCCCCTATGGCTGATGCTGCTTTAGGTGCAATGGCAGTGGGATTCTTGGAATCGGCATTGGTGTGGGTGAAGATGGAGGCCTTGTATGCATTTCAATCTCTGTCCCATATCAGAATGCTTTTAAACCCTTGAAATTTAAGATGTGGGGCACGAACCAGTGAGTGGTTTCTTTCTACTATAAGTGCACAGAGTTGTGATTAATTTATTACATTTAGAAGTGTTATCATCACTGTACAAAGAGAACAGGGAGGCTTCCACTGAGGTGCTGGCAGTCTGACCGGAAAGTGAATCTGTTGGACCAGAAATAATTTTGTGGGGACAGCATGCTGAGGACACAGTGCTGCTCAGCCTGAGAGAAGATAAATGCAGGGCATGAGACACCTCAGAGGTGGGTCTCAGCCATCCAGAAAAGAGAGTGAGTGTTTGTATGTGAAACAGAGGAGGAGGGTGAACAAGCAGAGATGCAGGTAGTGAACAGGTAAAACCAAGTGAAGGTAACCAGAGATGGTAGGAAGATACTGAAGGAATAAGAGAAAAGGCCTACAACTGAATAAAAGAGGGTGGCAAACAGTACCAAGGTGGGAGGAAAGGTGATAAGAGAGGTTGGATGCTTGTAAAGTCGGTGGCAGATTAAGTGATAGGAGTATAAACACACCAAGATTAAGCCTGCTGATGAGAAGAGCCAAAACCTTGCAAGGATTGTGGCTCACCAAGTGGTTATGAACATAAGAGACGTGCTGGAGCTCTGAAGGCACTTGGGACCTCAAGGATGTGAGGTAGGAAAATAAGGTATTCATCAGGTTAGTGTCCAGTATTTTTATTGCATCCATCCCAAGAAAGCGCTATTGGACTGCAATCTCCCAATTTTAATAAAAACACATTTGCCTATGGTCTATTGTCTCCCCGCAATAGTTATGGATATAGATACAAATCCTCCACAAGCAACTACTAAACCCTTGAGAGTCATTTCCAAGTCTCAGTCTGAAATAGAAATCAATTTCCTTGTCAAAAAGATTCAATAATAATATTTGCATAAAACGATGGACAGCCCTGCCCATAGCCCTGTTCAGCTGAAGTGCTTCCATTTAAAGTGAATTAGTCCCACTGATTTTAATGGGATTAATCAGATGAAATTGAAGCAGTGTGGTTAGCTGGAATCTGGTGGCTTTCAGAACTTGGCACAAGCAATTAATGACCTAGATGAGTGACCTAACATAGTGAGCAGGAAATAAATACAGAAGGAAAACTTCTTGTTTGGAGGTACTGAAACAACAACCTCGAGAATATGTGTTTCTGGGCTGTTGTTGTTTTCCAAATGGGATTTAAGCAAATAACAACAATTTCAGATTGCATAATTGAAGCAGGCTTGGTACTGATGTGCCACATCCTCACTTCTTCTCCAGTAAGAGGAATAATAGGGAAAGATGCTAGAAAGTGTGGGATTGCAACTGCTTGACCTGACATCACATAACAAGCAAATCTGAATAAATGCTCAACAAATAGCTGGTGCTATATAACCTCCCTGAAAACTTTGTGCAAACAAATCAAGTGCTGTAGTGTTGATGAAGTAGCCATTCATTAGACAGTAATTAGTGCTTCACAAACACTTGTTTGTAAGACTACTTTCTGTTTAAATGCTCTCCCCGCCGATTATCTTTGCACGTCACATCTCCGTTCTGTTTATAACATCTGCAACAGCACTGTGCACAAGTTGACTAAGTAGAGTGTCTTGAAGGGTCAGCTCACACTGTCTATTTTGTCTCCCCACTCCTCTTTTATGTACCCCTGTCACTGCATTGATACAGATGGAACATGTAAATGATCAACTGAGATCTCTGCAGATGCAGCCTCTGTTTCTGAGCAGCAGCTCCTGCATCATAGGGACACATCTGTTTTTAAGCTGCCACAAGCACAGCACTTGTCCCTGGGAAGCAGAACTTGTATTGGAAAAGAGCCTGGCTCATTCTTTTGAAAAAGATGTCCTAGGGAGGGAAGGATTGCACTGAAACAAAGTACACAGTGTGAACCAGCCCTTAGTCTATGGCTTATTTTAATTTCTTGAAGAGTATCCGCTGCCAAAAATAAGAAACCTCTGCTTGTAAACACTGCCAGTGGGTATCACTCCACGGATAAGTGTCTAAACTTTGACCTGCAGAGTATATACAGGCTGCTGTTGCAAAGCAGTAGCTGGTTACAGACATAATGCGCTCACATTCCACGTGCTCATTGCAGGGAACTGCTGGTCCAAGGCGCAACAGGGCAAGCACTTGCCATCAGAATTACTTGAAAAGAATGCATCCAGAATGGGCATGTGTTGTGTCACGTGGCAAATTAAACCATATTGTTAGAGCAATTGTCAACTATTTGGAAACCTCATAATTTAATTCAGAATAAAGGGAAGGTGGAAGGGGTGAGCTACAAAAGAAAGTATTAATGGCTTGTCTATATGAAAACATTGTTACAGAGAGACATGCCAATGTTCTGGTGATACTAGACATAGGGAAAATACTCCACAATATATGACTAACATATATTCCTTTTTTCTGCACAGCCCCACCTCAAACCCTTATATATGCCTCTCAAAATGTTCAAGTCAGCAAACATTCCTCTCCCTGTATAGTTCATGTTTTAGCACAAGGTTTACAGACAAGGGACTACAACTGGAAAGCAGTCAAGAGCTAGGAAGCCATTCAGGCTGGCTGTCAAACTTCTACCAACTTGATTGTTGCAGAACTGATGTTAGGCCCCAGTAGATGTAAGCAGCTTATACCAAGATGCAGGATCAGCCCGAAGCAAAAGATCAGTGAATCAGCAGCAAGCAATGCACCACACACATTTGCCAGTTACACCTTAAAGTTTCAAATGCCAACAATGTGTGAATGATTGGTCAGCTGTTGGCTGATGCTGGGCACTGAAGTCTGCATACTCTGCTTGGTTTTTCTTCATGCATTTCCTCAGGTGCATGGCCAGTTGGTGGCACATCCACACATAACCCCAACTGCAGGTTCTTCCTAGAAATCCCTCTTGCACTCAGGCCAGCATAGAATTTCAAGAGGGGGAGGTGAATAGATATGCTGGATGATTAATAAGAGAGATGATTCAAATCTAGTGAAATCGGATTAGCTGACATAGCCAACATGGTGGTCTCTAAATGTTGTTGGACCCAGGTCAGCATGCTTAATGGTTCAGGCTGACTGGAATTATAATCCAACAACATTTGAAGGGCATCAAGCTGCTACCCAGGGCTGGATTAGATGAAGGACATTGTGTCAAAAATTGCTTTCTAAACCAAAAATGAAGGTTGTATTTTCGCTGTGTTGCCAGAAAGTGTGAACTGGGTCTTTCATATAACTTTCACTACCAAGGAAGGGGGAATGCAGGACCCAGAAATGGGAAGAAAATATTTGCAGCCCTTGTCTATGAAGAATGGTAAACAGAGATGCCAAGTGTTATCGTGGTAGACGGAACACACTTCCCTGCCCTAAAAGCAAATGTGCTGGAATTCTGCCAGTGCCTGTTCAGATATTTATTACCACACTTTAGAAAATACATAAATCTGTTTTACTCCAAGAAGTACAACTGAATCAACAACAACATGAAAGCCATCTCACATGACTACTTGAAGTATCAAGAATTAAACTTCCCCTATCAAAACTTGCCTCCAGATGGCAACTCCTGGTACATCTGAGATAATGACCCATTTGTCAATAACTGATATGTAATTGCTAAACCATTATACCAAGCTGGTATACGTATCAAAGTGTCTTTGAAATTCTAGGGAGTCAACTAGATGTCGTTAATGAAGGAAAAGCATAAACTAAAGACTTTAATAAGTAGAAGGAATTAGAAGAATATGGAAAGTATCAGACCAAATGACTCAAATTTCCTGTGCCACTTCCAGAACAACTAGAGTGGGTGGGCGCAATGCAGGAATCTTTTTGCCCAACGTAGAGCTCAAACTCACGACCCCAATTAAGAGTCTCATGCATGTTTTTCTTTGTATCTGCAGGAAGAATTGGGACAGAAAAAAACAGTGATGGCCACCAGCTTGGATAGCTTTTAAAAAGGATTAGGAAAATTCATTGAGTACAAGTCTATTAGTGGCTATGTTGTGCCTCCAATAATGCTTCTGAATGCCAGTTTCTGGAAATGGCAGGAGGGGAGAGTTGTCTTGTGCTTCAGTCCTGTCTGCAGATCTCCTACAGGCTGTTGGCCACTGTGAGTGCAGGATGCTGGATTAGATGGGCCAAGGGCCTGATCCAGTAGGGCTCTTCTTATTTTTTTATCTGTTCTGTGGCTATCTCTGTGAAACCATTTTACTACTCCCATCATATATTGCTACACCCATAATATATGGTTCTACTATGATGCATTTGTGTTTGTAAAAACGTTACATGGAAGAAGAAGAAGAAGAAGAAGAAGAAGAAGAAGAAGAAGAAGAAGAAGAAGAAGAAGAAGAAGAAAAACGAGGCACTACACTTCTGTAAAACAAGAAAATCCTTAATAAAAAATACTATGATGCATTTGCAAATCTTACTGCCTTTAACATCTTGACTGAAATACAGATGCTGTGAGATTTCATATCCTGTCTGCGTTAATTTTAATTCCACAGTAATTCCACATTAATGCAACTGTTTGTACCAAGAGTATTCAACTGCAAGTCAGTGTACTGTTTGTGCTGCAGATGTATCCTCCCGAGGACCTGTTCTAGTGTCTCTGAAATTTGATTAATCTCACTTTTTATATATTACAAGAGAAGCAATTTTTTTCTGATAATATGATTTTTAGGGATTACCAAAGTATTATATCAACACATGAGTCAACACTGTAGCCCAATACCTGGGTGTAATTAAGCTGGATGAAGCTGTTTACACACAAGACTTTCCTGGGCCCTCAAAATGGGTAGGATGCTTATTAAATGAAGCAAAAAGAAGGAAGCAATAGATTTAATAAGTGGGGCCTGCAGCAAAATGCTGGTGAGGAGCACTCCTGCTCCATGTTTACCTCCAGGATTCCCCATTATATTCCTCCTAACACCCTTTTCTTGTATATACATATACATCTCAGTCTGTTAATATTCCAAATACATTAGGATGGACTAATCAATAAATGTCACTTCCTCTGTTTCTCATTTTTCCAATCTTCAGTTTGTCCCATTTCTGCATTAATTTACATTAAAAAAGGACCACAAACACTCAGGAATATTCACCAGAATTTTAGGGAGTATTTCTCTTAGGCAAAATTGCATACAAAAAAATGCATTAACATTTTTACAACTTCCCCCCAATATAATGCATTGCTATATGTAATTTTCACTAAAATATATTTTTATGCAAGTTTTAGCCTAATATGCACACGTTGGACATGTTTTTTGGTTGGATAACAAAACTGCAAAATCCTGATAAGTGCAAATTTCAAGAAATAGCTACATTTAGGTTCACATGCAAGTGGAATTGAATCCCCCCCCCCCATTTCTGGTCCTCAGTGGACTGTTTTGGTGGTTCCCTCCATCCTTCCCCAAATATCTTCTGTAGTTCTGCAATCATAGGGGTTCCCGCAAGCCTGCTGACCTCTCTTTCATGAATGGGTGGCACCATTTGGGCTACATAAAGTTCCACACTCACCTCTGAACTTGGGAAAGAGAGGGAATGAAAATATCATCTAGAGATGAGCTGCCTATTGTCCAGTGTGTGTGTGAAGCAGTGTGGAGGCATCAGGTCTCTAAGGTAAAGGGAGGGCAGAAGAGGAAGAAATAGTAAGTGGCACCTTGAGACAAATGTGGACATTAAGACCTAGTTAATTAAATGGGCTGAGGCCGAGTTCATCAAGTGGAAGAAATTTCATTTATAAGGAAGCTGAAAAAGTCACATCTATTTTGTGAAGGCTATTTCTCTCTTCCTAAGGACATGTCAGAGAAAATGAAATTTTGAGGAAGAAAATACTGACTCTGGAGCAAGGAACTGATGACACACCGGTTGGAAGAAAAGAGATTGAAGTTTCTTTGAAGGAGGTATTCAATACACCTGAGCTTTATCTCAATGCAACAAGAGGGACTGGCTGCATCATTTAGAGCAGGGGTGGGAACAGTGTCTCCCTCCAGATGTTGCTAGGGTTCAGCTCCCATCAGCCCCAACTAGCATGGCGAATGGTCTGGGATAACGACAATTTGGAGAGCCACACATTCCTCATTCCTGCTCTATCAAAAATGCAGAGGGATTCAGGACCAACCCAAGACATTTTGCCTCACAAAACAACAGCACTGCATGACCCAAGAGGATTGGATTGGATTGATCTTTATTACGGCCATTGGCCCATTACACGACAGTTTCCCATACCAACATAAGTAATACAGCGTTACGCATGGAACTTAATATTGTATCCCTGGAAAATGCTCTGTGGAAACACATACTTTGTCACTGGCTATCTCTATGGCACAATCTCCCAAACCTGTACTTGATACAATGTATGTGGAGAGATGATTTCCAGAGCCCATGGGTAAAAAAATTACAGCTGAAAATTACGGCAATGGGAATCTCCCCATCCAAATTACTAGAGCAGGACATAGTCCCAGCTAAAAGAACAGTAATCTGTAAGCTAGAGGAGATGGACTTGCAGCAGAAAATGGTCTTGGGCAATGGTACCTGCTCACCTCTAAATCTTGGTTTATTACCCCTCTTAAGGCTGCCAAACTATTTGAATTCCTTAACTTCCTCAGCTCATAGATATGCCTTTGTAAAGGCAAGATTCAACACCTTCCCATCGAACGTGCTGAGAAATAGATTCTCCAATGGACAGATATCGCTCTTATGTGATTGTAATTGTGGGGCACCGGAATCGTTGCATCACATAATTTTTGACTGTGCCTTTCACTTACCGGCCAGGAGCAAGTTTCTTGCTCAATATCTTAAGGGAATTGCCGATGATACGATTGAAGCCAAACTGAGATATCTACTAATTGATGATGACCCCCTAAGATCACTCATGGTTGCCAGATTCTTGATCAGCGTCCTATCCCAAAAGAAGAGAAACAGTCTCTTGTGTGGCTCGGATAACCCCTTTAAACCATGATCTATGTTTTAGGTGACATCACCATTGTTTTAAGCCATGATCTATGTTTTAGGCAATATCACCATTGATATCCTTGATTAATTTATGAGCAGAGGGCAATGTATAGGTTACAAATTTATTGTAATGTATGATGGTGGTCTTTGTCTTTGCTTTGCTTCGGTTCTTGTTTGTCTTTTGTAAGTTTTGGTGATTTTAAATTTGAAGGTTTATGTATAATATGTTGGTAATATGTTGACCCAAGAGGTGTACCCAAGGGATTTGTTACAGTGTCAGTGAGGTGCCTCTTCAGTCTTGTATGGTTTGGGGTAATATGTGCGCTCAGCTGCAGCATCCTCGACTGTGACCAGTGCAAGAAACATTGAACGTCCTGCATTTAGACCAAAGCCCATGTGATTGTGCATTCATACATGGTTGGGCCGTACTTGCAATTGTGTGAGCAAGGCCTAGTCATAAACAAATGTGCCTGGACTTTGAGGCCTTCTTCAGAGACCCTTCTGTAGGTGCCCTGAGTGAGGTTTGACAGATAGCTATGGGGGGGGGGATTATTTTGGTGGTGGCATTTTGGCTATGGGGTGCACTCCCCATAGATGCTCACTTGGTACCATTTCAGAGCCAGACTAAGACCTTTTCATTTTCCCAAGTTTTGTAATCTGTTTTTAGCTTTAAACTGCTTTGACTCTCTGTGGCCTCTGCTTTTATGCCGCACTATGCTTTTGTTATTTGTTATATTGTTATTGAGTTTTAAATTGCTTTATTTCTTGTTCTGAGCTGCCCTGAAACCTGTGTCATTGGTTGACCTATGAATACTGTTAATGAATAAATAAATAAAGCAATACACATGTAAGGACCAGTTCACACAAAAAGGATGCCCGGTCCAAGGTTTCTTCCTACAGCACACCATGGTGCAAAGCATAGATAACAGGCTGTGTGTGAACCAGCCCTGAGTCCCACCCATGCCAGTAAAACTGTATTATCCAGTTAATATTCTTTAGCACTAGTCTGATGCATAGCTAATACATCTCCAACATTTCATTGACTACAGTAGAGAAGAGTTCTACTGTAACCAATGCACTCTTTCCATTAGAGAAAGGATTTACACTTGCATAGCAGAACTCCCCCTGCAAACCCCTTGCAAGTTCCTCCACACCCTCCCTAAATCTGCCCTGGAAGGTTGTAAGAGCCCCCACAACAAATTTAGGGAGTATATGGGCTAAAATTTCTGTTGCACAAATGCGAATCCTTTTTTTCTAATCGAACAGGTTACTTAGCCCTTGTTTGAATACAACCCAATTTTGAATTGTGAGTATCAGCTGTGATGTCTGACAACACCTGCCCCTTCTAGTGTTTCATTTCTAAAATCAGAGGCCTGGAATGCCTCCTCGGTAGCACCTACTTCCTGATCCCAGCTGCTTGGGGTCATTCATTGGTAAAAGGAATGCATTCTGTGTACAGTGGTACCTCGGTTTAAGAACAGTCCGGTTTAAGAATGATTTGGTTTACAAACTCCGCAAAACTAGAAATAGTGCCTTGGTTTGAGAACTTTGCCTCGGTCTAAGAACAGAACCCGAATGATGGAAGGGCACCAGCAGCGGGAGACCTCATTAGGAAAAGCGTGCCTCGGTTTAATATGTAAGGATGTGTAGAACCCAATGCTCTCTTGTTAATTTTCTTAGAGCAAGTTCACTTTTTAATCAATCAATCTTTATTATGGTCCAGAGACCCAACAAATCATTACAAATCAATACACAATTCAAACAGCCTACCTCCAGGTTAAACAAGCAGTTTGTTTAGAATATAGGGCTCATTTGTTCTTGCAACCACCGATAAAAACTTTGCCACTGCTAAAGTTCTAGCATTTGTCCAGTCTTCCAGTAGGAACCTGACATAGTGAGCCTCTGATTTTCCCAGGAAAGGTACCAGCAAAGGGAGTATCAGTCCAGCCCTGGCCTGCTCATATTTTGCACAATGCAACAAAATATGTTTTATGGAATTGATGTCTTGAGCACACGAGCAAAGTCTGTCCTGGTAGGGAACTCCTCTCAACCTGCCATCCAACACTGCAGAGGGAAAGACATTTAGTCTGGCTTTGGTGAAAAGCCTTCGGTAGTTTGGTACAGTCAGGTTTTTAATGTAAGATGTTGACTTAAAGACATACCCATATTGAACTCCTACTGCCAGCGGACTACAGACTGCGTGTGATCGAGATCGCAAGTCACTGTGTGCATTATCCTATAATCTTTGCTTTAAAATCTTTTGGGCGCCTTCATAACCCAGGTAATACAGTGGGGCGGGCGGGAGACAGACCAATAGAGGTAGCTTTTTTAGCCATGGTTTTCTGCCATTTGCTGACAAATTCCTCATTGGTCAGGTGTTGGTACAAACCCTTCCCTAGATTAAACACTGAAATCCTGAGCCAATGTTTTAGGGCAGCCCACCACGCTTTAGTTGAAATTGGGCATTCACCAGCTTCTAACAGAAGTACGGAGTTGGGGACGCAGTTGGGTACCTGCAGCAGAGATCGTAGAAATTTTGCCTGAAAGCCATCTAGCTTTGGCAGGTCCCCATTATGCCAGACATTTGCTGCATACAGGAGTTGGGAAACGGGCTTTGCATGGAAAACCCTTAAGGCTGCTGGAACATATTTGCCGCCCTTTGTGTAGAAGAATCTATGTATGGCTAGCTTTGTAATCTCTGCCTTTTGAAGGGAGGTTTGCCAGTGGTGCTTCCAAGCTCCTGTATGATGGAATGCGAGCTCTAGATAACTGAAGTATTTTATCTGTTCAAGGTTATGGCCATCCAGCACCCATTTAGACCAGGATTTATACGATCTTTCGAAGACTAAAATTTTAGATTTTTCATAATTAATGGATACGGTTTAATATAATAATCTTTACTGCGGTCCAACGACCCATAACATGGATTCAGAATAAATAGATTTATATAGACAACCCCCCAGGGAAGGGAGACTGAAGTGTTATTTGTTTAGTCATGGGTATGTTGATCTTTGATTTGTATGACTCCTGAAAGAAACTTTGCCATGGCCACTGTGATATCATTGGACTTGTCGTCCAGAAGATATTTGGTATAGTAGGCTTCAGTTGGACCCGGCTGATTTGCCAATAGTGATTTAATCAATAGTTCTCTGGCTTGATCATATTGTCCGCAATGCAATAAAATATGCCTCATGTAGTCGACATCCTGAGAGCATACACAGATCCTATTTTTATAAGGGATACCTCTCAGTCTGCCATTTAACACTTCTGATGGGAATGTATTTAATCTGGCTTTGGTGAAAAGATGCCAATATGTTGGTACAGACAAATCTTAGAAAAGATATGCAGGTGTCTGAAAATCGAACCCATAGTAAATTCCTACTGCTAATGGGCCACAGATAAAATGAGATTGAGATCAGAGATGACTATGTGATATGTTCCAGAGCCTTTGTCTCAGAGATTCAAGGGCGGTATCATAGCCCAGATGGTACAGGAGAGAAGGTGGCATACCAATCAAAGTGGCTTTTCTAACCATAATTTTCACCCATGAGCTGGTAAACTCCTCATTGTTTAGATATGGAAGTAACCCCTTCCCTAGGCCAAAGACTGAGATCTTGAGCCAGTATCTCAGGGCAGCCCACCATGCTTTAGTTGATAGAGGACATTCATCTGTTTCTAAAAATAGTATTGCATTTGGAACACAATAAGAAATTGTAGGAGGGACAGGAGAAACTTTGCCTGGAAGCCATCGAACCTAGAGAATGAGCCACTGAACCAGATGTTTGCGCCTTGGTTTAAGAATGGTTTTGGTTTAAGAATGGACTTCCGGAACGGATTAAGTTCGTAAACTGAGGTACCACTGTATCTCAGAGCCACTGTTTTCTTGAGTACTCATGCACATGGTCCAGGTCTAGGTTCTTGTACTGACTAGAAATTTAGGCCTAAGGAGGATCAGCCATACCACCAATTGTGCCCTAATATTTTGGGACAAGGGCTGCTCCACAGTTTGGGAATTGGTGAATGGATCAAAAACTAATGCCATGGTTTTTCTCCCGTATAGCAATTTTTCCTACCCACATGCATTTTGTACTTAATATTTTGCTAATCTTTCACTTATGGTGAGGGCCATGCTGTTTACAGTCAACAATCTGGGCCATAAGAAGAGTGAAGATATGGCAGTGTAAGTGGTACATATTCTTAGTGCATGTTCAAGAGTACCATGTAGGATTTATGCACTGGAAATAGCATGTTAGCTAACCAAGCAGAAAGAGTATGATGTCTGATCACATAGCCATCAGAGTTTCATTTGTCTTCACCAAAGTGCTCCTAGACTATCTGTCCAATCATCACCTGCGACTGACTAATGCAGGAATTAGTCTTTCCCGTAACTTAACAGCTTTGAGACTCTCGGAGGCTCCTTTTAGTGCTTAATAGCAAAGATGGGTTTGGTCTATGAAACCATTTGTCAGCAGAGAATTGGCAAGCTGCAGAAAAGCTGGTAAATGCAAACTCCCTCTTTTTGCTTAGAAAAACATAAATTGATTACTATTATTCTTTTTTTAACAAGTGAATGCCTACTGACAAAGTGAGCTGAAAGCTGTCAGCCTGGGACCAAGAGGTATTCAGTGGAAGTTTTGCTAGTCCCTGGGATATATTGCTCTTGTTTTCTAACCATTTACCATCTGCCGTTTGTTAAGATCTATTAATTCCTTTTATAATGGCCTGTCAAGCCCTAAATGCCTTGGGCCCTCAGTACCTACTCTATACACACATGAACTATCATAAGCATCCTTAAGATCAACGGAGTTTCCTTTTTAAAATGCCATGCATGTGCTAAGTTTGAAAGATGGGGCAGGGGGTGGACAGTGGCCACTACTGTCAGGGTACTTCATAAAATATTGTAGGGGAGAAAATGTTCTTTCCAATGTATGTAGATCATGTGTATCTATTTCATAGGATGTACACCTTATGTGTATGTGTGTGAGTGTGTTTCTATTTTACAGGATATACATAATGGGAAGACAACAGTTTTCCAAGTGTGCATATGGCATTTATTTCCTAGTAAACTAGGCACAAATAAGATAATTACTTGGGGAAGGTTTATAGCTCAGTGGTAGGGCATCTGCTTTGCCTGCAAAAGGTCCCAGTAACCAATTCCCAGCATCTGCAGATCAGGCATGGAGAAATCCTTGTCCAAAACCCTGGAAAGCTGCTGCCATTCAATGTAAACAATTTTGAGTTAGATGGACTAATGGTCTGGGTCAGTATAACGAGGCTTCTCCTATGTTCTTATGGTTTACTACCAACTGAATCTTTTGAATTCTGGTGCTGGAGGAGACTTTTGAGAGTCCCATGGACTGCAAGAAGATCAAACCTATCCATTCTGAAGGAAATCAGCCCTGAGTGCTCACTGGAAGGACAGATCCTGAAGCTGAGGCTCCAATACTTTGGCCACCTCACGAGAAGAGAAGACTCCCTGGAAAAGACCCTGATGTTGGGAAAGATGGAGGGCACAAGGAGAAGGGGACAACAGAGGACGAGATGGTTGGACAGTGTTCTCGAAGCTACCAGCATGAGTTTGACCAAACTGCGGGAGGCAGTGGAAGACAGGAGTGCCTGGCGTGCTCTGGTCCATGGGGTCATGAAGAGTCGGACACAACTAAATGACTAAACAACAACAACAAAACCAACTGAATCTCCTTTTCAATCTTATCAATGCAACTTGAAAGACTCCACACACACCCCAGTGCAATTCTGTGCAAGCTTGCTCAGAAGTAAGCCCCACTGAGTTCAATGGGACATACGTTCAGGTAACGGTGTATAGCATTACTGCTGCAGATGCACATCATGGACTTTGAAATGATCACTTTCGCTCCAGTCCAGGCACACTACCTTTCTTGCAGACTTCCTTCCACACCCTTTCGGTACTTGTAAACCTCATGGCACGAGGGAATGCTAATTCTTTTTAATCCAATTCTTTCTCTCCCCCCCCCCCCCGCCGGTAATCTTAGCACTTTAAATATACCCTGATGCTATCAGTTAATTTGCCCAATATTTTTCTTTGACAATAAGATGGCTATGTCATTTCTTTTTCATTGAATATTTCAGCATATTCTAAATATTTAATATTTGGAAAAAATTGATGATACCACAAACTTACAGATGGAAAGTGGGTTACAGGTAACAATTACTGTTACAGGGGTGGCCGATATAAATGGAGGAATGCCAAAAAGCCAGGCAAAATTCAAGCCTTATTGTTCGTGAATGTGGTTTGGGGTGGCAGTTTCTTGATACCACCTCTACAATAATGTGTCTCAGTTGTTTTCAAATCTGTACAATGGTTAGACTGATAGTCTTAATATTTAAAACACACAGTGACTAGAAGCCAAAGAAACCGTTAATGGAAAGGAACTGGTAGGACCTCCACTAGCTACTTCCTGGAGGGGCCCCACAGGCGCACGCGGGGGAGGAGGTGAATATCGGATAGGAGCCATGCTCTCCAATCACCAATCCATGACCCATGCCCGGAAAACCCCACATATTTCCTGTAACCAATAAATTTGTGGCCTGATTTCACCCATTTCTGGTCCACCCTTTGTTCCACTCCTGGGGGAGGAACGCCTTTGCATATGATGCACAACTAGATCCTTTCAGAGGGGCAGTATATTTTGAGTAGGTTAAATATGAGTTTTCCGTTGTTCCCATTTTGCTCTAGGCTGTATTTATCATCTACCAGAAAGCCCATATTCATATAAATTGATTGTGCCATGGCTGAGGTCTGTGCCCCACTGTGGTAGTTGACATTAGTTCAAACAGCCTTGTAGACATAGCCTTCAAAGCTGTTTTTGCTATTGCCTTCAAAACCCAGCACTCTCTTAATCTGCTCTTTATTCCACAGAGAAGAGATCTTGTTTCCCCCACCTTTTTGAATAACTACAATCTCTGTGTCTCTGCAGTACTTCACTTGCCCTCAGCTGCACCTTCCGCATTTTTATTTTATCTTTCCTTTATAATAAGGTGAACAGGAGTGTGCCAAGCTCCTGATACTATCTCATTACTCCGTACATACAGAGTATTAATTTCCTTAGCCTGTTTATATATCATAGAATATTGATTGCCTTATGCATACACCACACCTAATTACTAAAGATTTCCCCATAATCTAGAGATTGGCTCTTCCTAAACATTTCCTATAATTTATTTCCTAAAGGGTGTTCTTCCCAGCATTTCTTTGTGGCATCACTGAAAGCAAATTTGTTTGGCAAGAGACATTTCTGTTGCAGAAATTCTCTATGTTCGTAGAATCATAGAATTCTAGAGTTGGAAGAGACCCTAGTCCAATCACCTGCAATGCAAGAATTCTGTCCACAGCTGTTCCTGTGGGCGGGTTCGAACCACCAACCTTCTGGTTAACAGCCAGGCGAACTGACCCATTGTACCACAGGAGTGTTGACATCAACTGACGGCAGGATCCATGCCCCACAACAACCCCGCAAGCACAGCTGTACACTTAACAACCACCCCCCTTAATGCCAAAATCAGCCATGAATCAGAGGCTGATTGAGTCACACTGGGTGCAGAGCCCAAGGGGTGCCGCAGGGGATGCCACAACTATGATTTCGAATGGGGTGGAAGAGGTGGGGCGCCGAATTTTGGCACTGCACAGGGCGCCGCTGAAATTTGAGACCCCAAGGTCTGCCACTGAATGAATGTCCATATATAAAGCTGATAACCCAAAGACATGGATACGAGGAAACTAGCCAAGTTTTTTGCCCCAGGTGAAGCCTCCAGAGGGGTGT
This sequence comes from Podarcis erhardii, assembly GCF_964252035.2. Classification (NCBI taxonomy): domain Eukaryota; kingdom Metazoa; phylum Chordata; class Lepidosauria; order Squamata; family Lacertidae; genus Podarcis; species Podarcis erhardii. The sequence goes on from NC_138500.1 coordinate 54,531,608, forward strand.
CATTGAGGCTCCCAGGCTGTGTGTATGTGTGCGCCAGACTGGGTCTTTGACCTGGGTGAAACAAAGCCTAGTTTTGCCCTTGGATAATCATAAAAACTATGCATTTTTGTCTCGCATGGGATAGGTTGCTTATCGTTTGAGCAAGGCCCTGTTTAGTTGCTGAAGTTGTCTTAGGGAAACAGCAAAATACAAGTAGGATGGTCTATTGTGAACATTTGATTTCCATAGCGCAGAGTCTTTATTGCTCCCTTTAGTTTCTTGATATTTCTTTCTGAAGCATGTGTGTGTGTGTGTGTGTGTTCATTCATTCTGAGTTCTTATATAGAAAAAAAATCCACCTTCCTTTTGGTTGTCAGAAGTATTATATCCTCTCTCTTTGCTTCACCCATATTTTAAAATAATGTGATGTTAAAAAACTTCATATAAGTTGTCTGCGGGGGCCCTTGGTGGGTATATCTTCATACAGCATCAGATGGGGAAGGTTTTGTTTCTCAAATACAAAGTTATACAAGGTCAAAGGGGTCACAGACAGAACCTTTCTCTCACTTCCTATAGGGATTATAAAGTCACAAGACCAGATGCCAAAAGTTCAAGCAACAATTTATGATGGAATTCACAGCAAAATGTCTCTACACCTGTCATTTAAGCATGACTGCTAAAACAGTGGCCTGGTGGGAATTGCTACCAAAACGCAGAGTTAGATGTTTTGGCACTAGGTGGGCGCAGAAATTACATTTTTCCACGTAAGTAACCCGAGGCAGTAAAAGGAATGAAGCCGGCATGTGCAATGAGCCTCAGACTGGGGATGCAGAACACGCGCCTGGTCACTTCCACTCATTATATTTTTAAATGTGTAGAGCAGGAATGGGGAACTATTGGCCCTGCAGATGCTTTTGGGTTACAACTCCCATCACCCCCAACCAGCATGGCCAATGACCGAGGAAGATGGGAGTTGCAGTCCAGTAACATCTGCAGGGCCAGTGGTTCCCCATACCTGGTGTAGAAAGCATTAAATGTACACAGAAAATTGCAATGTGTTTTCCCATGTGTTAGCTGAGGGTTGAGATTCTCAGTTTGGATGCAAGGAGGCTAATGCACAGTTCTCAGGGGAGCTCTCTGGATAAAATGGGGGGGGGTCTGCAGCTCTTTGGTGGTGTGCTGATCCTTCCTCTGCCTGTTAGGTGAGGGACCAGGGTTTTGTCTCTAGTGAGAAATGCATTTTGGGGAGGGCATCAGAGCCATGAGCTTTGCATGCACAAGGTCCAAGGTGGAATTACTGAATCTCTAATAAAAGAGTTATCTTGAGTAGCACGGCTGAGACAGACTTAAAACTTTGGAGAGCTGCTGCCAATCAGAGCAGAAAGTGTTTGCTAGATGGACTTTTGGCCAAAGGGCATACACCTACATGGAGCAGGGGGAGGTTCTAAAGAATCCACGTGAGAAGCCCACTCAGAAGTCTGTAAAAGTGTCTGAGAACAGGCAGAGGAGGGGACAGCACAAGCCAGAGTTCCTGGAGTGCTAAGCAGATTATTGAAACCGGTATGTCATGGGAAGTGATTGCTTAGTGAAAGTGACTTCCAGGCAACATTAGGCAGGGTAAAGAGCTACAGGAGTATGGGACCCTAGGGCCTTCTTCTGGTGTATCATCCGATTTGTCTGTGCAGGGTGCAGGTGGGGTGCACACAAGAAAAGCAATTCCCGCCACGCACTGTTTCCTACTATAAAAACGCTCTATGGTTTGCCACAGTAGTATTCTCTCTGGTCAGATGCACTGTCGGCCAATCACATTCAGCACAATTTCCCAGACAGTGATACACTATCATGCATTTGGAGAGTTCATAGTAATGGGTCTCTGTGATGAAGGCACAGCAAAACAAACAAATAAAAATTCAAACAGAGTAAGCAAGTGAGAGGAACCCAGAGAAAACGTCTGCCTGATCCTGTGCAGTAGAAAGGGCGAATTTAAAGTTTTATTTTAATGTTTTGTCATTGTTATTGTAAGCTGGTCAGAGGAGTTTGTTGCTGAGTGGCATATAAAAACGGTTGAATTGCTAGCATGGAGTGTGGTCTGGGGTGAGGATGTGGACTGGAGAGATTCCTGAGTGCCAGAGAGAGGGGCCTTCAGGTCTGTGGTTCCCCACTACTTTTTTTAACAAGAGATGCTAAGGACTGAACCTGGCATCCCCCTGCACACAAAGCACGCACTCTTATCACTCAGTTATGTCCCCCCACAGCACTTTGAATCCTGGTCTGGAAAAAGTCTATAAATAACGTAACCAACATTAATATGCTCAGCCAGAAGTATAAGCTCTGTTGCTCCTTCTCTCCAAAATTTTGGGAACACAAGAGTTTTGCGATATGGTAAAATAAATCCTATAAAGAAAATAACTGCTTTAAATATAGTGTTTTTACCATTATAATTCCTTCTAGTAAAGTAAATTCAGTGTTGAACATAAATGGATCATATATCATCATCATTTAAGCTGATTTTATTAGTTCAGTGTGAAATGTTAATTGCTCACATTACTGACAAAATGATGCTTGCAGAAATTACAAATTCATATTTTACACTTTGCAAATTAACAGGAAAGAGAATTTCACCGCAAAAATGAAGCAACGATTAGTTTTAGAAATATGTTGCCCCATCTCTCTCTCTCTCTCTCTCTCTCTCTCTCTCTCTCTCTCTCTCTCTCTGTCCCTCACTCACACACACACAAATATTTTGTACAACTAATTTGAATCATTACTCCTAGAAATCTGGCAGCCTATCTAGGTGAACGATAGGCCAATCCACAGAACGCTCAGTTCTTGTCATGCGACCCCTTCAGATCAATGTGTTTTTGTTACAACTTAGAGAACCAGGCTGAAAGAAGCCATCCCTCAATCCTATTTTGAAAAGCCACTTTAAGCCCTTAGGATCCTAATTCCCATTAACTTTTCACATTGGATTTATGTACTTCAAATTGTGCCTTTGATGCTTAAAACATTACTGTAACTGGCAGGACACCGAGGAAGGGAAAGGGGATCCTGGAGAGGGGTGGAGCCACAATTGGCACACACGGGGAAAAGCTGAAGAAGGGGAAGAGGAAAGGGAGGCTGGGGGGTTAGGAAGTACTCACAGGACATCAGAGGACGTCAAAGGGGTAGCTGACACTTCACAGAAGCCAGGGGAAGTAGACACACCACCCAAACCAGAGGTGGTCCTGTCCCTGCAAACACGGAGGCCTCTGAGACATCAGAAGCAGCAGGAAATGCACTCCAGGAGACCAAGGCAGCCAAGAGAAAATATCCCACTTTGCTAGTTGACCAGGTGAACATCATTAGACTCGTTAGGTCTGGGAGGAGGTTTGTGGCCACTCAGCTTGATTAAGCTCAGGGCAGGTGAGGATCACATGCTTCATCAAGTGTTGGAGGAAAGCAAGGCAAAGGCTCTGTCTGCTCAACTTTCACAGTAAATGGACCACAGCAAGAGGGTGGAGGTGTAAGCTTTGACAGCACTGATAGTGTATTTGGCAACTGCAGAGATTGGTTCATCTAAAATTATAACGTTCCTAGTAAATTATAACTTTCCTAGTACTCTAGACTGGTTGAAATCCTATGTACCTTTCAGTAAGCTTCAATGAATGCAGTCAGACTTCTGAATAAAATACACATAGGATCCTGCTATTCAGAATACACACAGAACCCAGTCCACACATGAAATACAGCTACCAACGCTGCATTTTAACTTTTGAATATTTTGCTATAAATGCTGCCATTTCCAAATGGGTGACACGGCAATAATGCTGAAAAGGAATAAAAGAACATAATTTCATCTTGCCGTCATGTTTCCGACTGAACACAGTGGGGCATGCTTACAAGTAAACATGCACAGAGATGCACCGTAAAGAGAACCATATGCAAAAATGCAATGGGTTTTGCCCAATTTTGGGACCTGCTGTTCACCTGTTAATGCAGCCAGCATGCTGTTACATTGTGGTATCTATGTATTCTGACTTGTTCATCAAAATCAGGTGGTGATGCATGCATGATCTTGTTTTATTTACTTACTCCATAATAGCTATAAAAACTTTGTGCACACCCAGCACCTCTACATTGCTGTTCTGAGCAGAAGGCACAGAATGATAGCATGAGGCTTGGAGGCTGATATGTATTCATATAGGAAGGAGGAAAGAAATAGGGCCACTATTCGGATCTGGTGGTATAGTGGTACCTCAGGTTAAGTACTTAATTCGTTCCGGAGGTCCGTACTTAACCTGAGACTGTTCTTAACCTGAAGCATCACTTTAGCCTATGGGGGCCTCCTGCTGCCGCCGCGCTGCCAGAGCACGATTTCTGTTCTCATCCGGAAGCAAAGTTCTTAACCCGAAGTATTATTTCTGGGTGTGCGGAGTCTGTAACCTGAAGCGTATGTAACCTGAAGTGTATGTAACCTGAGGTACCAATGTATTAGGTTGGTTGTTAACAATGTCTAAGGTGTTTTGTTATTAATGTTGCTCTGTTAAATTTCTGATTTTACAAATCTCTTAATTTATGTGAAATTTTAGTGATGGAATTTTTATGATGGTGGCGTTTTATTGCATTCTTCATTTAAAAACTTTTGGTTGTGAGTCACTTTGGGAGGACATTTAGTACAGTGGTACCTCGGGTTAAGAACTTAATTTGTTCTGGAGGTCCATTCTGAACCTGAAACTGTTCTTAACCTGAAGCACCACTTTAGCTAATGGGGCCTCCCGCCGCCGTTGTGCCGCCACCGCACGATTTCTGTTCTCATCCTGAAGCAAAGTTCTTAACCCGAGGTACTATTTCTGGGTTAGTGGAGTCTGTAACCTGAAGTACCACTGTATTTCAAAGTGGCATGAACATTATTATATTTATCAATAATAATCTATCAAAGTTTAAGTCTGTGTAAATGCTTTTCTTTGTTGGCCTTACTTCTCATTCATTTTTTCTTCTGGCTGTTTTGTTAGCCTGGATCAGGGGTAATGAATGTGATGCCCTACAGACTGTTGGACTCTAGCTGCCATCATCCCTGACTACTGGCAATGGTGGCTGGAACTGATGGGAGTTGTAGTCCAACAGCAGCTGACTACCCTAGCTGTACGCTGATGTTGCTAGAGAAATCATTATTATTACATAAAGTGCCCAACAAACATTCAGTTTCATCCAGGTATTCTGTAAAAACATGATAATACCTGTCTATATACAACTCACTTGGACATGCAGGCTTCTTTCTGCCACTGTTCTAACTGTCCCTGCTGTGGCCAAACACATTTTGGCAGTTCCGATATTTTAGTTATCTGCAGAAGATGTCTTTCACAGATCTTCTGCACTCTGGCATATAAAGCTTAGTATGAACCTTGGGGCGTCAGCTTCATGATACTGTTTAGCCCTCTCCAGGCAGTAGCTGACTGAATCCTGTACTAATAGGGTATTCCTTCTATGTTAACGACTCTGTTAATGGTGACCCATTACACTGTAATATGCACCTATCTATCTTACACCTATCACCATAGTATCTAGTATTTCAGGATGTAATATATCAAATGCATTGTAAAATAGAGTGCCACAGCTGGCTGCATACAAACGGAGTAAATTAATTTTCTACTCTTCCAAGGATAATGCCTTTCTTTCTTTCTTTCTTTCTTTCGAGGTTTAATATAATCTGTTGTGAAAGTTCTCTTGCCACCATGTTGCCTTGTCCAAACCATGCCCATATCTTCTGAATTCTCCAGCCTGGTGTGACATCGCAGTGAGTGCAAAACTTGTCAGGCTCATTCTGAAATTAGGAAACAAGCTGCTCTGGAGGAGGTGACATTTTTCCACTTTGCAGATTTCATATGGCTTTTAACTTTCTCCAGAAACATCAGGCACTTCACATACTATCTGTAGCATCAGTGCAGACTGTTGAGTTTTGAGAGTGGGGTGGGCAGCTTTCCTGGGTGCAATGCTTGAAACTGTGAGGTGGCATAGAATGAGTCAGGAAGAAGATTGTCAGGTGCAGGTATGCTAAATGTGAAATCAACACCTGTGATTTTGTTTTCCTCCATCATTTTATCATGCAAACCTCCTGTCGTTTTGTTTAAACAAGATTTTGCATAGGATAGCAACTAATAAGACACAAAGATGGACTTCTTATCCCTTGCAATGCCTCTTCCATTGCTAACCTCCATTTAAGATATTGACAATGCCTTATGTTTAATTATAATAACTAGATCAGAGTTTCTCTAATTTAGGTCTCCAGCTGTTTTTGGACTACAATTCCCATCATCCTTGATCACTAGTCCTGCTAACTAGGGATGATGGGAGTTGTAGTCCAACAGCTGGAGACCCAAGTTTGGGAAACTATATGCTGAAAGTCAAATTCCATTCAAGTTAGTGTGAAAACAAACAGGCATTGACTTTGGATGGACAGTGAATTTTATCCCTAAACACATGTAAAGTAGGCCAAGGTATAAGTCCTGGTAGTGACAAAAAAATTGCCTTTGTTTTGCTTGTCCACTGATCTTTGCTATGAACTAGTCACTAAATTTTGCAACTTTTTCTTTCCCTTTTCCCCATACAATCTGATTTTGGCATTACAGTGGTACCTTGGGTTACATACGCTTCAGGTTACATATGCTTCAGGTTACAGACTCCGCTAACCCTGAAATAGTGCTTCAGGTTAAGAACTTTGCTTCAGGATGAGAACAGAAATCGTGCTCCGGCGGTGCGGCGGCTGCAGGAGGCCCCATTAGCTAAAGTGGTGCTTCAGGTTAAGAACAGTTTCAGGTTAAGTACGGACCTCCGGAACGAATTAAGTACTTAACCTGAGGTACCACTGTACTTTAAATAACTAGTAGTGAAATCCTATGAATGCCTACTCAGAAGTAAGGCCCACTGAGTTCAATGGGGCTTACATCCAGATAAAGTATTATAGAGCTGTAGCCTTAGTGTTCTTCTTCATATATAAAACTTTTCCTACTTATGATATTTTTTCAGGCATTTTTTAAAAGTGAGATTATTATTTTTAAGTCGAACGGTATGGTCAACAAATTGCTCATGATTCAGATAAACATTCTGAGAATGCAGCATAATTGGAACTGAACTGCAATGATATCATGGAGCAATACTGGTTAGTACAACTCTGGTTATTATTATTAGGAGTGACTGCGGATGGTTGCAAATAGTTTTCAGAAGATAATTTGCTTATATAAGGCACTGGCTTGGAGGAGGGAGTAATGTGTCTCTAACATCTAAACTCCTGGCAGCCAAGATTTTGCTTGTATCTTACACCCTGTGCTGCCAGTACTGTGCTGGTACCACAAGCTTTACATCATGATTTGTCATTCAGTCATCTTATCTTATAAGACCCCTGCCTGATTCTCTGTCATAGCCAGGGCTGGCCCTACCGTTAGGCAGAGTGAGGGGACTACTTTAGGTGGCAGATGCAGTTCCTCCTGAGCCATTGGAGGAAAGAGTTATGTGAACCACACAGTCTGCCCTGAACCCCCCTAAAGGAACCAGCTGCCCTCAGCTGTGTTGGAGGACACTATCCTATTGCCAGGAGTGAAGTAAGCTTCAACTTCCAGCCTAGCCAGATTCTGTAAGCTAAATGGGAGAGCACTGTCTTGTCCTTGGCCTCAAGCAGAAAAATGTCCTGGTCTGAGCAACCCACAATGCTAGAGAAGATGCCACCCTGCTAAGCTCCTCCTTCCTTATCTCACACAGTTGCTTGGGGAGTATGAACTCAGGCCAACTCAACTGCTTCCAGCCCTTCTGAGCTGTGATCGTAGCTCATGGGAACTTGGCCTGATCTGCTCAAAGTGGTTCTCACTTTTTTCTCTGGGTCACACTTTCCAATTAAAAATTTGCTCGCACCACATCAATTTTTTTTATTCATAAGAAATATA